>NC_081438.1:43147065-43347065 GCF_949786415.1 Peromyscus eremicus | reverse complement strand
ATCTTTTCCAGTTACTCAAAGATTATTGAAATATGCAAAGGCTTTAACAGATTGCACAGAAAACGTTTTACTCATCTATAAAGTGCAAAACTTTACCATATTGACTACATTTATAGGGTGTCACTGCAGTACGGTTTTTTTCTCATGATTTCGAAGACTACGGACATATGCAAATGGTTTACCACATTCACTACATTCATAGGGTTTCTCTCCAGTATGTGTTCTTTTATGCCTTTGAAGAGTACTCTGCTGTGCAAAGGCTTTACCACACTGATTACATTCATAGAGTTTCTCTCGAGTACGTCTTCTTTTATGTATTTGAAGAGTACAGTGCTGTGCAAAGGCTTTACTACATTGATTACATTTGTAGGGTTTCTCTCCAGTATGTGTTCTTTTATGTCTTTGAAGATCACTGTATTGTGCAAAGGCTTTACCACATCAAGTACATTCATACGATTTCTCTCCAGTATATGTTCTTTTATGCCTTTGAAGAGAATTATTACAAGCAAGGACTTTATCACACTGATTACATTCATATAGTTTCTCTCTAGTATGTTTCCTTTTATGCATTTGAAGTTGACTTTGACATGCAAAGGCTTTTTCACACTGATTACATTCATAGTGTTTCTCTGCAGTATGTGTTCTTTTATGCATTTGAAGATTACTGTGATGAGAAAAGGTTCTACCACATTGATTACATTCATAGGGGTTCTCTCCACTACGTGTTCTTTCATGTCTTTGAAGAGTACTATTACATGCAAAAACTTTATCACATTGATTACATTCATAGGGTTTCTCTCCAGTATGTTTTCTTTTATGTATTGGAAGATGACTTTGACTCTCTCCAGTATGTTTTCTTTTATGTATTTGAAGATGACTTTGACATACAAAGGCTTTTTCAAACTGATTACATTCATAGGGTCTCTCTCCAGTATGTTTTCTTTTATGCATTTGAAGATTATTGTGATGGGCAAAGGCTTTACCACATTGAGTCCATTCATAGGGTTTCCCTCCAGTATGAATTTTCTCATGCCTTTGAAGCTGACTCCCATATGCAAAGGCTTTAACACACTGAATATATTCAGAAGGGTTCTCTCCACTTTGACTTCTTTCATATGTGCAAAAATAATTGGCACATGTAAAAGCTTTACCACATTCAATGTCACTGTGTTTACACTCATATTGCTCTCCTTAATTAAGAATTGCTTTGCATTATTTTGAAGAGACCTGTGATGGTTAGATCCTTTATTACATGGTTCACATTTACCGAATCTTTTTCTATAAGAGATTTTTCACATATCTGAAGAGAACTTGAAAAACTCAGAACTTTATCACCCTTACTGCATTCACAAATTTTCCTATATTGTGAGCTACCACGGCTATATCTGATGAGAATGGCAAAAGTCATAAAGCCAGCACAGCTGCTTGACAAAGATACAGCAAATCTGAGCCACATGATGGCCTCTGTGTCACCTTTGGTTTTAATCTCCACCTGTTGCATACTTGGGAGATTTTTAATATTTGTACAAAATGGAGATACTGGACTGATGGAAAATTTCATATGCATCATTTATGCCTTCTCCCAGGAATGCTACTTCTAAGCTTCTTCATGACAGTCCTGAACATACTACATCCCCCTGCTTCTGTGGAGATATCCTTAGCTAATTGAACGTCTTTCTTATGCCTTGGAGATTGTGATGTACATAAAAAAGCCAAAAGTCTCTTTATGAGGTGATGAGACATTCCTGAAACATCTGTTCCTTTACTTTTGCAGGAACACCACATTCAAAACAAACTAAAAAAGGTCAACATGATTTGGTGGGCTAAAGGAGTTGGCCACAGTTGAAATTTCAAGACTCTTCTCACTATACACTCAGGCAATTATGGGGCACATACAGCAGCAAAGTTATATTAGCTGAAGTTACCTCTGCCCTAAACAAAGACTTATATTGATGAACCAAAAACAGAATGGAGAGGTAATATAATAAAATGCCAGGACCTCCCTTTCTCAGAACAGTTAGCACATGTATAGCCATTGTGGTGTCATATGACCAAGGAACACCAGATTAGACATGTAGACAAATTCTGTAAAGATATAAAATATAAACATTGTATGATGCCAGAATTTGAATAATAACTGCAGCAGGTTTGGACTGAAGGTATTTCTCATTCACACTGACTGTTAAGGGTTAATAATAAGATGCTTGGGACAGGACAATATGCCTGGGATGGCATACAAATTTTGTTTTCATCTAGCATCCTTGAAGAAGCCATTAGAGCCACCAGCCTGAGAACAGGCTGTCATATACCTTTACATTCTTAAGAATTAGGTTATGGGGTTAATGAGTAAAAATGATTAACTCTGTTTATCAATGATGTCAGAACTTGAGGGAAATGATTGGAAAAAGATAACTTTGTTTATCAATGATGATTAAAAGATGCTCAAGTAAAAATGATTTTGTGTATAAATAAAGCCTGTAAGAGATAGAGGTTGTCAGAGTAGGACAAGCCATGTCGAGATATGCTCCTTCTCTGTCCATCTGTCCTAAAACAAAACTAAGAAGTGTCCTGTGTCTGATTCCTATGATCTTCATACCCTGCCCACATCCAGAGCTGGACTCCAGCAGTGAGTCATACCACATTTTCTAAGTTAACTAGCACAAACAGAAGTATTTACACAATTGTAGAGTCACAAACCATGACAAATAAAACAGATGGCAATTAATAATTAAGGTCAACCCACCAGATGAATAATTATCTGATGGGGAGTTCCACTTAGAAAAAAACATTGGGGTACAGTCTGTGAATGACTGATTGCTTCTGTATTTTTTCTCATGGGTCACTACATTTCTTTCCTAAAACAGCTATAGATATTTTCTCCACTGCTTATGTGTTTATCTCACGTATATATTCCATCTAGTAGGCACACATATATTTGTGGATAATCAGGAAGATGATCTCTTCTTAAGCTGTACAGTTTTGATGAATAAAAATAATACTGGGATATTTTTCATAACTCAGACTGACATAGGAAAATAAAAGTATTCTCAGCTACATACAAAGACATATTTTTATACATTTAGCTAATTGTAGACCTCATAGCAAATCCACAATGGACTAGTTGCCCCTGGAGATGAATTGCACAAGGACAAGTTCCGAGGTGTCTATTGCTGTACCAAGGTGAGGCATGAAACAACTTTTGTGCCAGTTTTTCCACTTACAAAAACCTGGCAGATAACATGAAAACAGAATTCCCTCTACAAATCCTCTTAGCAATTGACTTTCTGCATATACTCCTAATCTTACTTTATGATACAAGACTCAAGGTTCAGCCAACTACCTATTCATTGTTTAGGTCCTGAATTTCAATGTCACTCTCTGTTGGGGAATGCTGATCACTTAAACCTGCAGGCTTGCTTAATCACTGGCCAGTCAGCATGAAACCCTAGCCTGACAGAAAGTGTCATTTTCTCATGTGTTATCAAAATGGCTCAGACAATGAATATATAACTTTTATATTGTCCAGAGTTTTCTTGTTGAAGGAGATGTGTGCAGAAAGAGCTGTGCAGAGAGATGAGTAGCTATGTAGAAGAGAGAGCTGTGCAGAGAGATGTAGTAGGTAGCTATGCAAAGATGTATGTAGGAAGAGATATATAGAAAAGAGATGTAACTGTGTATAGAGATATATGGCTGTATAGTAGAGAGATGTAGCTGTATAAAGATGTGTGGCTGTGTAGAAGAGAGATATAGCTGTAGGAGAAAGACATAGCTATGTAGAGACAGATTTTTTTCAAGATGCAGTAATACAGAAAGTTACCATATATGTGCTTTCTTCCTTGCACCCCCCAGATAGAAAAAGTCTAGCCCTTGACACATTTGTGGATTTCTTTTGCATACCTTGGTGCTGACTGGAGGTTTGCACACCAGGCAGCAATATCCTAACACTCATAGGGCTTTTCTGCAGTGTGAGTTTGTTGATGTATTAACAGTAAAGCTGGAAAACCAATTACTTGTATGCTTGAATCAAATTCAACAAGTATACTTAATGTGGGGACTCCTACATATCTTCTAATTGCTCTGAGAGTGATGTATGTTTTGTCTTTCCATATCACTATGCTCACATGGCTTGTATCCAGAGTAATATATGATCTACCTAGTAAAGAAAGAATAACAAATAAAAGGTTTCCACATTAAATTCACTGTATGACTTTCTATTCCTCATAGACTTATGGTATAAGGATTAAAGTTTCTCCACAAAAAATGTCCCTTGACTTTTACTCTAATTTCCCCTCTCACTCAACTGAGCACAGTCACAACAAATATGCCTTTTGTAAGACAGCATAGCTCTCATGGTGCTATGATTCAAATGGCAATATCTGTTAAGGCATTGTTTTCTTGTTTTCTTTCTTAAAATAATGCATGGCAAATGCAATTCACCTACCTGAAATAGAGGTATATGGTTTCTGAGAATTTAATAATCATCAACGCACTATAAGCTGTGCTTATTTACACTGTTGCTTTTGTTTAAAACTTCCAGGGCACATAACAATTTCTTCAGAGGCACAGTTGTATCACCTAGCACATGAAAATTACCTTTCATATCTCCGAGAACTGTGATGATGTTCTTTGATATTACAGTCTTTCAAACTGTATCCTAAAATATACTACCAGAAAATGTATGTTATATTATTGAAAATTGTGCAAAATTTAAGTTACTATCGTCAGTGAACCTTAGAACTATGATTCATTCACCTCATTCATCTTCTTTCTCAATCATATTAGAGGAGCAGCAATAACCAAAGAACAGTTGCCCCCTTATTTTAAAATGTGAAGAAAAATTCAGTCTTACCTATAGTAGTGAGGTTCCTATAAGTCTCCAACATCACATCTTTGTAGAGATTCTTCTGGGAAGGATCCAGCAAAGTCCACTCTTCCCAAGTGAAGTCAACATGCACATCATCATAGGTCACTGCATTCTAAAACATCCCATACATGTGTACAACAGAAAGCATGATACTGACAACATAGCATAGTCATATAATTCTTGTGCTCCCCACATTTATTCCATGACATATACATTATAATGTAACCACTAAGTCATTTTGAAGAAAACTTGATAGGAGGCTCATCTCTATCATTTCTGTACCGTTTGAGTGGAATATCACCTTACAATAGAAATGCCTATTAACAAACACAGAGAGAGAAATAAACAGATCAACAGTACAGAGTACACATGAGAGAAATTGTATGAGCAGTTACTAACTACAGAGAAGAAAAATAATATAGATAAACTGGCTCACACCTTTAACCCCAGCACTCAGAAGGAAGAGGCAAGTATATCTGTCTCTGAGTGGAATGCCAACCTAGTCTATGCAATCAACTCCAGGACAGCCAGAAGTACATATTGAGACCCTGTCTCGCATTTAAAAGAAATAGTCAATCTTGCCAGGTGGTGGTGGTGCATGCCTTTAATCCCAGCACTCAGGAGGCAGAGGCAGGCAGATCTCTGTGAGTTTGAAGCCATCCTGGTCTACAAAGTGAGTTCCTGGAAAGGCGCAAAGCTACACAGAGAAACCCTGTCTCAAAAAAAAAAGTCAAACTAACAAAAATGATAGAAAGAACTCAGAGGTTTTTACTGAAGTGCCTACAAAGAGTTATGCATTCATTCCAGTTCTGTATTCACCCTCTAGAAACCTGAAGTGCCCTACTTTATACTGTAACATCAATAAGATTTTACTAAAAGATTATTTACTAAAATATTATTACTAAAAGATTTTACATTTTTAAACAGTTACAAATGGACAGATGAAAACATAAACGATATAAATGTTGATCATATATAATCAACACAGGGCAGGAGAGATGGCTCAGTAGTAAAGAGCTCTTGCTGGTCTTGCATATAGGTAGGCTCAATTGCCAGTACTTACATGGGCATCAGAACTACTCATTATTCCAAGTTCAGAGTTTCTGAGACCATCTTTTGAACACTGTGAGGTGATCACCAGGTATCCACATGGTGCATACCCATGCATACAAGTAAAATACTGATATCCATTTAAAAAATTCAAAACAAACACAACAGGCAGGAAGGTGGTCATGCACCTACAATCCAATGAGTCAGAAGGCTCAGGCAGTATTAATGTCATGAATACATGCCATCCTGGGAAGCAGAATGATAACCTCTGCCAAATTTTTAAATTCAAGGTATGAGTAAAGCTTAGTTCACCAGCATATGCTTGATGTGTACAAAAACCTACACCACAGGCCCATCACCCAATAATATAAAAACAAAAAAAGCCAAGAATGTTGGCCCACCTTTAATCCCAGGATTTAGGAGCCAGAGTCAGGGGGATCTCTGAGTTTAAGCCCAGCCTGGTGCACAGAGCTACTTTCATGACAGCCAGGGCTATAAAGACAAACCTTGTTTTCAAAAACAAACAAACAAACAAGCATAACTAAAACAGCTGGCTACCAAACTGCCTTAGCCTGCAATAGCAATTGCTTCTACTGTATTTTATGTGATTTAGAGATACAGTCTATAATGGCAGTAAAGGCATAACAGTACAAGAAGAAAGCTGGCTGATTAGTTTCAACCACAACACACTAGATACAAACTACAGTAAACGGGTTGAGACTATCCCATTCCCAATGAGGAATTTCGGCCAGAAAGGCCCCTCCTATTACAGGTTTCACAAGCAATTTAAAGAAATCACCAAGGAGATACACATGTTCAAATATATCATCCTATCTGGGAGGTTTTCATTCATTCTGACAAAGGTCACTATAGGCTCATGGTCATCCACAAAGAAAATGCATTTAGTCACTTCAATGATCCTCATAGTCTGCAACAGCCCCCGAGCTGTTCAAATGTCCAAAGTCTCTTCTGATACTCAAGACCATCTCTTGACAGTGCCATCTTGTAAACTCATAAATCAAGTTACATCTTTCCAATACACAATAGATGTTGGAATACCATTACCATTCCAAATGAGAGAAATGGAGACATAGTGAGGGAAGATTGGACCAAGGCAAGACTGAAGCACAGCCGGACAAACATCAAATTCTTTACCTCTGTCTCAGACACATAGGGCTTCAGTTTCAAAGGGCTTAGATGGCCCTATTCCTGCAACTTCTCATACATCTCTCTTTTTGGTTACTTTCACTCCCTATATGCAGCTCAGTCTCCATGTAAAATTTCTCATAGCTTAGATATCTCAACATCTTGTGGTCTCAAAATGCTACCCAGGCTGTTGTGGAATATTATTTAAAAATGTGTTATATCTGTTTATATTGAACATTTCTTTTAACGATGCAAAGATCTGTTGCATTCTGTTGTGTTGCATTTGTTTAACTCTGTGAGACTGATACTTTGCCTGTCTAAAATATCTGATTGATCTAATAAAGAGCTGAATGGGCAACAGCTTGGCAGGAAAGGAAAGGCAGGGCTGGCAGATGGAACAAATGTGAGGAGAAATCTGGAAAGAAAAATAGGAAGGAGGAGCAAGAAAATGAGAGGACACCAGGTGCTAACCATCTAGCTACACAGCAAGCCATGGAGTAAGAAGTAAAGAAAGGTATAATCAGAATAGAGAAAGATAAAAGACCAGAGGCATATAGAATAGAGAAAGATAAAAGCCCACAGGCATAAAGTAGATGGGATAATTTAAGAAAATCTGGCTAGAAACAACCCAAACTAAGGCTGGGCATTTGTAAGAAAGAATAAGCCTGTGTGTGTGTGAGTGTTGAGAGCTGATTGGTAGGACACCAAAAGAGTAGAGTTAAAAAAAAACAACAACCAATAACACCAAGCATCATGCAATGAACTCTTACAGTCTTCTCACTGGGTTTCTGACTCTGCCAAACACAGATGCTTGCAACAATCCTGAACTGTAAACACAAAGTAAGAATCTTGACCTTAAAATTTGATTTTCTTGTTTCCAGGACTAGCCCATGAAAGGTGATCCTGCAAAGTTTGATTTCTTAATTGGGATGGACATTAACATACTTGGACCACAGGAGCAGCAGATTTTGTATGAAGTTGCTTCCTGGGACTTAAAATCACTTTGCTTACTCCTTTCATAAATTGAAGCTTTAGCTGGATGGAGTCTTACCCTTAGGGCACCTTGGTATGCTTCCATTCTATAGCAAGGGCCTTCTTTATAATGATAAATTCCTTGAAAATCCCTGTTTCAGCAATTGACTGCCACCTGAAACTCACAGCTATCCAGATGGATCTCTGCCTCTTGAGTTTTAGAATTAAAAGTGTGTACCACCATTGCCTGACCTCTAATCTGTGTCTGATCTAGTGGCTTGCTCTGTCCTCTGATACTCAGGCAAGCTTTATTAGGGTACACACTATTATCATTATAGGCTTCCACCTGGGGGAGAGGGGAATCATTCTTTTCCACATTGTGTAATGGGCTGTGCAAGCTAGCCACATTGTGTGCAGGAGGAAGAATGGAAAGTTCCTATGGAGTGCAGGAAGATAGCAGGGTCAGTTATCTTCCATGGAGCCAAGGCAAGTACTATTGAAATGCTTACCTGTGTAAATTTGGAAAAGTCTGGGTCTGGAGTGGGAGGCAGGGCCAAGGAATCACTGTGCTATGTCTTTAAGCACAGGGTAACCCTAAGGGACTTTCTCTTGTCACTCAGTCTTCAGGAGCCAATCAGGGCCTCCAGTCTGTCAGTCAGAAGTGGTGCAGGGCTCTTGCTGGGGCCAGTTCAACTGAGACCCTTTTGAGTGAGGACTCAAGAAAGACATGGCAGTGGCTTGCTCTGCTTCTCTGATCTTTCAGCTTTCACCCCAATATCTGGCTCAGGGATTTTTATTGTAAGAACATTTAACATTTGAACAACAGAAGGGTGCCCAAAATATTAGCAATTAAGAGAGATTTTAGGACCAAAAAGGAGATGTTTGCTCTGTGGCTCCATGCTGAGGTCAGGTGAATTCAAGGTACTTTTTATCTGGTTGTCCCAGGGACTTCAAACAACCAGAAGAGAAAAGCAGGAACTAGATCACAAACAAGATGATAGGTCTTTCTCCCATAAGAAGGCTGGATGATGGCTCCATTGCTTTAGGAGTTTTCTTCTGAAATGCATTTCAATCATTTGAAATTTTAATAATAATAAAAAGTGCAGTCTTCACAATAAGTTGAATACTTAGAGAGAAACTGAGCAAGGAAAAATGCTTTTATGGGCACTATAGTTAGCTAGCATGTGTTACTCAATGGGCAGCTGAAAAAACAGCAGTATTAATCAAGGTTCTCTGCTTGAATAGAACTGATAAAATAAATCTCTGTATGTATTTAGTAAGTGGATTTATTAGAATATCTCACAGACTGTAGTCCAGCTAGTCCAGCATTGGTTATTTAACAATGAAAAATTGAAGAATTCAATAGTTCTTTAATCCATGAGGCTGGATGTCTCAGATGGTCTTCAGTATACAACAGAATTCCTAAGATCTACCCTCTAAAGATAATAAAGAAATAACCTTCCCAGCCACAGCCAGGGCAATCATTCAAAGAGAAAGGGCTTCCGTCTTCAATTTCTTTTATATATGTAGTCTGCCACCAGAAGGTCTGACAAGATTACAGGTAGATTTTATTACCTCAAAAGATCAAGATTAATGAAGGATTTTCACATTTCAAAACGTTTAAGTAAAATGCTTCCCAGGTATACCCATTTCTTTGTATATTGGTTAATTTCAGAGGTAGTTAGTTTGACTACCAAGAATAGCCATCACAATAGTCAAGATGGAAGAAATGAGAAAAATTTCCTGCCTGCAGGAGGCAAGGACAGCATAGGAGTTATTTCCAAACCAATATTTTTCCAAAACAGAGGAAGCATGGGGATTTTACTTAGGGAGTCTGGACATGTTCATGTAGCATAACAAATCCACTTCTGAACATGATTACAATCTAAAAGGAGTGACATTTAGGGACATTCTCGCCTCAAAGTCATGCAGGAACATATATAAGTTATACAAATGATGGAAAGAAATCTCTCTGGCATGTTCATCTTGTACCACAAGGTCTAAGCTGAAAATCAAGGAAATGGCACTATGAAATTAGATTGCTTTGGAGCCTATGCCGCCTGTCAATCGTGATGTTTCATCTAATAGATACATGTATCAATTCTCACAAAACAAAGGACAGAGAATGCAAACACAGAAAACATCAAGGAAAAGTTACCTATCAGCACTATGGTTACTGCTCTTAGTTTGATAGCTCTGCTGAGCTATTTTCAGCTCAGAACAAGGTTGCTTTTACCAATGTGCAGATGGCTCAGAAGAAGATCACAGCTTCTTCTATGCAGGACAAGGAGTTCATTTTAATTACCCCTGGATGCTGTCTGTCTCAGGCCTGTGACATCAATGAAGAAAATTCCATTCTTTCCTTTTTTCTTTTCTTTTTTAAATTGGTTTTAAATTTTAGTTATGTGGGTAATTTGCCTGAATGTGTATGTTCACAGGACCTACAGAGTCCAGAAGAAGGTAGGAGATGCCTGGGACTGGAGTTACAGCAAATGGTTAGCTACCATGTGGGTTCTGGGAATGGAACCTGGATCCTCTGTAAAAACACTCAGAGTTATTAATTGCTGAGCCATCTCTCTAGCCCCTCTTTCTATTTAAAATTTATTTCTATACAGTTTATTTAAAAAATATAACACCACTTTCCGAATTTTTTCTATTCACTCCATCCCTTCTCAAATAGTTTGCTTCCAACTTCTTCCTTGTAAAGTATGAATGAATAAGTATGCTAAAATATATGAAGACAACCTGCTGAGTCTGTTTTTCTTGGTTTTATGTATATGATTGCAGGGCTGATGATGTAATAGAGAGAAATAAAGAATTATACATTAGTGACACAGAAAAGGACTCAAACTTGTATGTTGAAGATCACTATTAAAAGTGTGTTTCAGTAGAAAGTCTTATAGATGTCAATGAATTAATATCTGGGTTCTTTTTATTTTGAGCAGAAAAAAGGGTAGTGAAGTAGTTTCATTTCTATTAAATAGATAAAATAATCTGAGTCAAAGTAACTTTGGGGATAAAATATTCATTTGACTCATAATTTTATGGTACATCCCTATCAAAACAGATGTTTTCATCCATGGTCCCCAAAGTCTCATGTTAATCATAACATAAGTGCTGTGGACATCATTCTGTATAAATAAAATGCTGATTGGCCAGTAGCCAGGCAGGAAGTATAGGCGGGACAAGCAGAGAAGAGAATTCTGGGAAGTGGAAGGCCGAGGCAGAGAGATGCCAGCCACCCAGCCACCACCATGAAAAGTGAGATGTAAAGTACTGGTAAGCCATGAGCCACGTGGCAACTTATAGACTAATAGAAATGGGTTAATTTAAGATATAAGAACTAGATAACAAGAAGCCTACTGTGGCCATACAGTTTGTAAGCAATATGTCTCTGTGTGTTCACTTGCTTGGGTCTAAGTGGCTGTGGGACTGGTGCGTGAGAGAGATTTGTCCAGGCCGTGGGCCAGGCAGGACTGGAGAAAACTCTAGCTACAAAATTAACTTCTTAAATCCCATAGTCTTTAAAAATTCCAACATTTAAAAAGTCTACAGTCTCCTAAATGTATACTCTGAAAAAAATGAATAACAGCCCACTGTTTTCAAAACTGGAAGAACAGGAGCACAGCAAATGATCACATTTAAGGAAACCAAAACAGAAAGCTATGCTCCTGTTCTTCCCTTTTTGAGCTTCCTGTATCACATTTTGCAAATTCTGAGACTCTTAATGATATTCTGATTTGGGCTCTCATGGACTGGGGAAGTTCCATGTTTCAGGCTTTGCCAACCCTAGCACACACAGCTTTCCTATCATGTCATTTCTATTCCATGCCTGAAGCTGTCTTTGGTTAGCCTATGGTTCTAGACTCTACCACACCTTCAGGTGCCCACTGTAAGCAGTGTCCTTTCAAGTCCTTTCTGCAGGTGTTTCAAATCTGTAACAGGATCATCAGCTCTCCATGAGACCTTCAATCTTGGATTGACAGTCAAGACACAGACAGAAGAATCTCAGTAAACTCTCAAACAGTCTAGACTCTAGCCAGATAGCAAGCAAGGGTAGTTTCTATTCCTTCAACCTACTCTATATTGATTTACTATTAATCTGATCACACTGTATCCACAATCAGGAGGCAGAGTGTGATAAATGTTGGTCCTTATTGCATAATTCAGTACCAAGACCATGGAATGGAATGGTGATATCACTTCTGGAAGGGAGACAAGTCTTCTCATCTCAATGAACTTAATATATAAGCTAACATATCTAAGCACACCCCAGAGAATAACATGATCTAGATAAGCCCTCACAGGTGTGCCTGGAGAAGTGTCTTTTGACTGATTCCAGATCTTACAAAGTCAAAATGAATATTAACCATAACACAAAATAACAAAATGTTATAGACAGAGAAAATCTTTCTTTTTTTTGTGATATCTCAAACACCAATGAGCTATGTTTGAGGCCAAAGTATATAAAACCTCTTGAGTGTGGACTTACTCCTTTCCCAGATGTAAGAAGTACTCTTCTGAAGATTGCCAGGGTAGAATTATGAACCTCATGTAGAGTAAGATACAGTGTAGACCTCCTATGACCCATGCTTTTATCTTATTAAATCAGAATCCCACCCAAGCCTCCTC
Source organism: Peromyscus eremicus (assembly GCF_949786415.1). Taxonomy (NCBI): domain Eukaryota; kingdom Metazoa; phylum Chordata; class Mammalia; order Rodentia; family Cricetidae; genus Peromyscus; species Peromyscus eremicus. The sequence continues at coordinate 43,334,401 of NC_081438.1, read as the reverse complement.
AGGAACTGACCTATGATCTTGTTACCAAAGAAGAGGAGAGAAAAAGAGACAGAAAAATACAAAAAGGAAATAAAAACCAAAGAACATAACACCCACACAACTTAGCAAAATGCAGAAAATCAAGACCTAGACCTATAATCATCCCAAACCCAGATGCCTAGATGATAGCATAAGAACATAGTCAACAACAGCCAGGGCAATATGTTTCCACCAGAACCCAGCTATCCTAGCACAGCAGGCCCTGAATATTCCAACATAGGCTGAAGCACAAGAAAAAGACCTTAACCCCAACTATATGAAGATGATAGAGATCCTTAAAGATGAAATAAATAAATCTCTTAAAGAAAGTGAAGAAAACACAAGAATTGGAGGAAATGAATAAATCCTTTAAATAAACCAAGAAAAGGGGGGGAAAAAAGGTTGAAGGAAATTAATAAAACCTGTCCAAAACCTGAAAATGGAAATGGAAGCAATAAAGAAAATACAAACTAAGGGAATTTTGGAAAGGAAAAGTTTAGGAATACAAACAGGAACTATAGAGGCAATTTCACCAACAGAATAGAAGAGATGGAAGAATCTCAAGCATTAAAGTTAAGATAGAAGACATGGATAAATTGGTCAAAGAAAATTTTTTTAAAAATTCCTAAAAAAATACAGGAAATCTACAAGAATAATAAAGAATACAGGAAAAAGAAGAAACTCAGGTCAAAGGCACAGAGAATATGTTCACCAAATAATAGAAGAAAATGTCTCTAACCTAAGGAGGAAAGGCCTATCACAGTAAAAGAAGCATACAGAACACCAAAGAGATTGAACCAAAAATGTCCCCTCACCACATAATAATCTAAACATTAAACATATTGAAGAAAGAATATTAAAAGCTATGGTGATATATTGTGTACCCTAATAAACTTGCTTGGGGATCTGAGAACAGAGCCAGCGACTAGATTAGACATAGAGGCCAGACAGTGGTGGCACACATCCTTAATCCTATAACTTGGGAGGCAGAGATTTGTCTGGATTTCTGTGAGTTCAAGGCCACACTGGAAACAGAGCCTGGTAGTGATGGCACACACCTTTAATCCCAGTACTGGGAAGCACACATGCCTTTAATCCCAGGAAGTGATGTCTGGGCAGAGAAAGGTATATAAGGCATGAGGAAATAGGAACTCATGCTCTTGAGGCTGAGGATTTTGTAGTGGTAAAAACATGGCTGGTTTGTTCTGTTTCTCTGATCTTTCAGCTTTCACTCCTATATGTGTCTATGGGGTTTTTTTTTAATTAATAGGACTTTTTAATATTCATGCTACAAAAAGCTGAAGAAAAAAACACCAAGTAACACATAAATCTATTAGAATTACACTTGATTTCTCAATGAAGGTTATAAAAGCCAAGGACCTGGACACATGTGCTGCAGACTATAAGAGACCACAGATGCCAACCCAGACTAGTATACCCAGCAAAACGTTCAATTACCACAGATGGAGAAAATAAGATATTCCATAATAAATCAAATTTAAACAATATCTATCTACGAATCCAGCTCTACAGAAGAAAAACTCTATTCCATGGAGGGTAACTACAACCATGGAAACACAGGAAATAATCTCATACCAGCAAAGCCAAAAGAAGGGAAACTGGGAAACCAATACTCTGTCTGTCTGTCTGTCTGTCTGTCTCTCTCTCTCTCTCTCTCACACACACACACACACACACACACACACACACAAACACACACAGAGAGAGAGAGAGAGAGAGAGAGAGAGAGAGAGAGAGAGAGAGAGAGGAACAATAAGAACAAATCAACAATCATTGGTCATTGATATCTCTCAATATAAATGGTCTCAATTATCCAATAAGAAAATACAAACTAACAGAATGGATATGAAAACAGGGTCCATGCTTCTGCTACATACAAGAAACACACCTCAATATCAAAAATAAACATTACCTCCTGGAAAGGGGAGGAAAAAATATATTTCAATCAAATGGAATTATGAAGCATGCTTGTGTACTCATTTTAGTATCAAAATATGCTGCCACCCTTTCAATTCCTCTATATCCTCTCAAAGGCAGACTAAAATCTTGAATTGTATTATATTCTTCATTCTGGGAGTGTGTTTCCACAATGATGGTCTAGGCATATACTCTGCTACAAATATGTAAATAAGTGTAAAGGTATATACTTTGATATAAATATCATTGCATTATCACTACTTTTTATATTTTGGTTACATTTTATCATAAAATACAGAGTAGCAACAGAATGTACCTCTGAAAAAAGCTCAAGAGCCTTACAAGTTAAAAATTAAAAAAAATGCTATTTATATATATGTACTTGTACTCTAATTAATGTACATTAAAATGCACATTATCCAATACGAGATCTTAGATTTTATGAACAAAGTAGGACGCCAATGTGGTACAATTACTGTTACTGCACACCAGAAACAAACATTGCTGCTTTTAATTAACACACAGAAATTGAACTCTTTCTCTTGAAAAATGCTTAAGTATCTACACAATGACCTATAGAACAATGTGATAACAGGACAATAGCAAAATTATAAGTAATAATTTCAAAACATCTTGATTCTCCTAACATTAAAGATATTTGTAAGTACACATGATCACCAAGACACCTGTACATGAGTACACAAATAATAAAACCTAAATGCAATCTACATGGTTATATATTGTAGAACTGAATGAAAGTTATGCTGGACTGCATTAAGTCCTAGGATGGCAGGCAAACCTATGTATGATTAATATTTAAAGATAGACAAGCAGGACCATCTGAGTCAGATCCTTAGACACACATGCAAATTAGCCCTGACAAACAAATAAAAGTAATAAAATACAAGAGCTGAGAGTTGCCTCAGACAATAAAGGACATTGCAATCAAGGCTAAAGACTAGTTTGATCCACAAGACACATATGTTAGAAGGAAACAAAACCCCCATAGTTGTCCTCTGCCCTCCACAAAAGCACTGTGGAATCTGTGTGTGTGCAAACAGTAGAATATTGAACACATGTGTTTTCATTAACAAGACAAGTAGCCGGGAGTTGGTGGCGCACGCCTTTAATCCCAGCACTTGGGAGGCAGAGCCAGGCGGATCTCTGTGAGTTCGAGGCGAGCCTGGGCTACCAAGTGAGTTCCAGGAAAAGGCGCAAAGCTACACAGAGAAACCCTGTCTCGAAAAACCAAAAAAAAAAAAAACAAAAAACAAAAAAAAACAAAAAAAAACAAAAAAAAACAAGACAAGTAGTATGCTTTTCTTCTTTCATTTCCCTAATGATAAAACACTTTCTGGTACCCTATTGACATCACTCCTATCTCCTAATTTACACTTAATCATTCCTACTAACCCTCTTGACTTAAATGACTCTTCTGAATCTTATTCCCTCCCTAAGACTTCAATCAGCCCACTTAAGTTCCAAAATTCAACTTGTGCTCTAGAAACAAAAACCAGTCATATTAATGAACTCCTAGACATTTTCACTTATTATTCCTAAACTTTAATTTTTCTTTTTATTTTGCATATGTATTCAAATGAAGGTGCACATGTGTGTATGGGGTACAATGTTCCTGAGAGGGCAAGAGGACAACTTTGGGTGTCATTCCTCAGTATTATCCTGACATTTGATTTAGGAACAAAGATCAAAGTGTATGACACCTGGAGCAGATCCTACCCATATCCAAAGCATCCTTCTCTGCTTTATACCTCTGAACAAAATCATCAGACTTGTTTAAAAGCCAAACTTAAGAAAAAACAAAAATAATAGATGCTTTCATAACGAAACATTCCAACATCTTGGGATGAGGACCAAATTATTTGAAAAGAGTAATGATAAAAGATAAATGAATTGTAAGGGTTTATTTAGTTAGCTTGTTACTTTATTTGATTTTATTTTCAGATAGGGTTTCACTACATAGCTCAGGCTGGCACTTAACTCATGGTCCTTGTCCTGGTTGGCTTTTCCTCAAGAAGACATAAGCTAGAACTATTGGGGAAGATGACCTTCAATTATAGGGTGTTTTCTTGATTAATGATTTATGAGGGAGGGCCCAACCCACTATGGAGCTGTACTATTCTTATGCAGGTGGTACTGCAGTGTATAAGAAAGCAAACAGAATTTTTAGATGCCCGTTTCTTTTCTAATGAGAGAGAGAAGGAGTATAGATTTGGATGTGAGGGGAGCATGTCGGAGGAATTGGGGATGGGGAAATCATAATCAAAACATGTATGAAAATCCATTTTTAATTAAAAAAGGCAAGGGTCTTACCTTTAATGGTTCTAAAATCTCTGAAAATCCTTACTTCTTTTTCACCACTGGACTGCCATCTGAGATTACCTAGTGCTGTTTTTCTCAACAAAATAGAGCTTTTCATTTCTTTCTACGTGTTTCTTTTTCACTGTAGACCTGAATGAGTCAACAGTAATAACCATCCAACAAAAACAATATTTTGTCTAAGAAATTAGCCCATTACTTTTTAATTCTGCCCACTTTCTCTGGACTTGGAGAGAATAAGAAAGATTTGGGTCAAACTATCAAACAAATGAACTCTAGCTAATTTTTTCATTAAGTCTTCTAAGCACCTGCCCATACTTACCAGGCCAAGTTCACCTGATATGGCCACAAGGAATGAAGCCAGGCTTGGGCTGGAGGGGCCACAGCAAGAGGAGGCTATGACTGTTTTATTGAAAGCAATCAAACTTTTTATATCTTTATCAGAAACAGAACACAATGGCAATTTCCAAGATACAATTAATTGTCAAGCTATATACAGGGTACACAAGATTAATGTCTAAGACCTGTTGTTCGAATGTTAAATGTTTTTATAATAAAAAAACTCTGAGGCAGATATTGGGATGAAAGCTGAAAGATCAGAGCACTGCCATGTCTCACCTCACCAATTCCACGAATCCTCTGACTGAAATCCTCTAAGTCCTCACCCAAAAGGGTCTCAGCTGAAATGCTTTTAGTTCTGATCTCTTCACATCTGATATAACTTTCTCTGCCCTGCCATTTTACTTCATGGCCTGTGTGCTTCCCAAGCAAAGGTATGAGATCTCAAGTGCTGGAATTAAAGATATGTGCCACCACTGCCTGGCTCTGTTTCTCTCCTATACTGGATCAATCTCCTGTAGCCCAGTGTGGATTTGAACTCACAGAGATCTAGATGGATCTCTGCCTCCTAGTGATAGGATTAAAAGTGTGTGCCACCGCTGCCTGACCTCTATATCTAATCTAGTGGCTGGCTCTGTCCTCTGATCCTCAGGCAAGTTTTACTGGGGTACACAATATATCACCACAAAGACCAATTGTCCTGTTAATTTTCCATGCTTTTTGACTACTAAGAGATCATACAGAGCCGGGCGGTGGTGGCGCACGCCTTTAATCCCAGCACTCGGGAGGCAGAGCCAGGTGGATCTCTGTGAGTTCGAGGCCAGCCTGGACTACCAAGTGAGTTCCAGGAAAGGCGCAAAGCTACACAGAGAAACCCTGTCTCAAAAAACCAAAAAAAAAAAAAAAAGATCATACAGAAAGCCAAAAATCAGCTTGAATGCTTCACTGCCTGAAGGAGTGCATCAGTCTGTCAGAACTGGAAGGCACATTGTGCCCCAGGAGCCATGGACTTTAACCTGAAAAACATATGACACATCTCTCAAGGAAGGTAGGCCAGGCTAACTCCATGGTTTCCTGAAGAGCTTATTGCCCAATAAAATCTTATGACCTTGACCTCCACTGTCTGTCATTACTTTCAGCATTCCCATCTTCCAGGAACTACAAGAACAGCCAATTATCTCTGTGTCTAGCTGTCTAAGGCTTTTGACATCTTAAGATGTAGCATGAATCTTAAATGTTCTTATTAATAAAATCAAACTTGAGGCTAGGTATTGGGGTGAACACTGGAAGATCAGAGAAGCAGAACAAGCCACAGCCACCTCACCTTGCCAATTCCTCAGCTGATCCTGTTTCCTCAGACTGGAAGCCTCTGAGTCCTTATCCAGAATCAATGTCTGCTGAATGGCTGCTCAAAAGCCTAAAAGCTTAACCAGCCAAATGCTTCTAGTTTCTGGTCCTCACACCTTATATACCTATTCTGCTTTCTACCACCACTCCCTGGGATTAAAGGCTCACTTTCTGGGATTAAAAGCGTGAGTCACCATTCCTGGCTGTTTCCAATGTGGCCTTGAACTCACAGAGATCCAGAGGGATTTCTGCATCTGGAATGCTAGGATTAAAGGCGTGTGCTACCACAGCCTATCCTCTACATTTAATAATGTGGCTGTTCTCTTTTCTGACCCAAGATAAGTTTATTAGCATGCACAATATTTTGGGGAACACAACACCACCACATTAAGACCTGATATCTTCAACATTTTTCCAAAAATCAACATTTCCAGATCCTTTGCAGCAACAAAATCACTTCTGAGTTACAACTTTCTTCTCTGTTGCTGTGACTAAATTATCTAACCAAAAGCAACTCAGGTACCAAACAGATTCATTTGGTTGATACCCTTAGGTCACAGTCCTTCCTTGTGGGAGCTTAGGATAGAAACTCAATCTAATAACTGAAGGCAGAACATGTGGAAACATTGTTTCCTGGCTTTGTCTCTTGCTTTATCACTGCCTTATGCTTAGCTAGCTCTCTTATCCAGCCCAGGCCCACTTCCTCAGAGATACTGCCAACTCAGTGGAAGAGCCTTCCCACATCAAACAAAATCAGCACAATCTCGCAGGGTGTTGGTGGCGCACGCCTTTAATCCCAGCACTCGGGAGGCAGAGCCAGGCGGATCTCTGTGAGTTCAAGGCTAGCCTGGGCTACCAAGTGAGTTCCAGGAAAGGTGCAAAGCTACACAGAAAAACCCTGTCTCGAAAAACCAAAAAAAAAAAAAGCACAATCTCTCTTTGACACAGTAACCAGATATTTTGATCTAGGCATACTCTCAATTGATGTTCCCTCAGATGACTATAGGCTGTCATGTTGACAGCTGAAGCTAATTAGGAAAAACAATAATATACAAGAAGGTTTTAAAGATCCAAAGCCAATGTATTAATCCTATCAATCACTTATGCAGCAAAAACACAAACATGAAGATAGCAACAACTGGAAAACACAGATGTGCCAGAAAATGGGAATAGGCAAGCGTCTAACATCAAGAAGAGAAAACTAAAACTGTCTCTCCACAGAAACTTCCCAAACCAACAAAAACACAAGGATCTCATAACAAGGAATTTTCTGAATACAAAATTGGTGAAGGTTCATCATTTTCCAGAAAATGAGCAATATAACTAGATAATTGATAAAATTAACAATATAGTTGATACCACTAACAAAAAAAGACCCAAAGACAGACCTATAAATATATATTGTGGTCCCTTAAACAAGAATGACAAGATTCTAATCAAAATCAAACACCAAGAAATCACTGACCAAAACTCATCCTGCACACTCCGGTTCTCTCCTTTTCCAATAACAGAAAATGGGTTGGGAGAGGAGGACTGTTCCACCAAAATTGAAGAGATTCACTTGAAGCTTTCTGATGTTTTAACTTTGTAGAAAATAGTTTTGACTACTAAAAGGATCTCATTCTCTTATGATAAAGAAAAAGATGTCTGTTAGGATCACTTAGACACCACTTTGTTTCCTATGTTTGATAATTTCCTGTAAGTCTGCATCAGAGTGAGGAAATAAAAACGTTTTAAAACAAAATTCAAGAAAACAGATTTTTAAGGAACACTTAAAGAAACTTGTTTTACTCTAATTGTTTTATAAATCAAAAGCACTTTTGAAAACAAGTTTGCTGCTACTTTTTTGAATAAGTTTGTGCAAGAGAATGTCTTCCACATGTGTACAGGTGACATACAAAAGAGGGTGTCAGAGCCCCTGGATCTGGAATAGCAGAGAGTTATGAGCCTCCCAACTGTAGGTATCTTAACTCAGGCCATCACCAAAAAGAATATGTGCTAAGCCACATGCCAAGACCCATAATACCTTTTATCTAATAAAACAAAAGTCTTTCACAGATTAACAAAAACAATAACAACAAAATCTAAATAAAGTAAAGAAATGATCCTTGGGAACATGAAGCATCAAAATTAAGATGTTCTATATGATAAACTTGCACCATAAAATAAATACCATCCAATAACAGTGCTCAACAATTTATAACAGGAAAGCTGATTACAAAGCTACATTCACAGTACAAACAATCAGAATTTTCAATGGGATTATAAAAAAAAATGGTACACAGATTGACATGACTTCTATACTTATCATAAAGATACAACAATCAAGAATGTGTAAAATATCTGTGAAAGAATAAAGGGGAAAGAGAGAAAAAGCCAGGAATGAAGGCAGGAAAATATAGTCAACTTTTAATCAAAAGACCAAAGGAAACTTCACCAAGAAAAGTGTGATCTTGACCAATGTCACCCAGCTACCTATAATTCTATGTGAATAGAAATTAAACACAGACTTCACAACTTTCACAAAATTAACTTTAAGTGACCCTTAAACTGTTGTTTCTGACCCTCCAGCTACTGATATTTCTTTCAAAGACAGAAGCCCCATGATCTAGAGCTCTCTTTGCAAATGGAAGTGATCTCTTACTATGGTTCTGCAGCCCCTTATGCCTCTTTGTGGTTTCAGGTAAACCCAGCCCCACTGATGCCCAATCCCAAAGCAACAGAGAAGAATAATTTAAAATCTGCTTTCTGCCACATGGATTATGGCACAAGATGTGAATTCTGCCATATCTACCTGCCCAACACCATGCACATCTGAGAAATCTTTGCAGATCACTCCTTTTGTCCCCTGGAACTAAACTTTACCGAATCACACCACTGTGGCTGGTAGTAGCAGAAATTTAAAAGCATTCTAATCATGTATTGCTGACAGGTGATCCACATCACCATCTTTCTACCAGTTTCTAAACTATTTGTAACATTTATAAAATAAACCTGAAATTGGAATGCAATATTCAGAACTTCTAGAAACCAGACCTTCAGTTTTTCAATCTGTCTTCCCACTGCACACCAAAAGCAGTGCCTGTGACACTACAAGCATCATATCCTCTCATGTCAGGGCTGCAGAGTCTCCCCTTCCCCAGGAAATCCATACACAGGGAGGCTCAGAGGACAAGGGCCACTGTCCAGGTCAACACATGGACCAACAGAACCACAGTCTGCCTCATGGTCCATCCAAATCTCAACAGAAATGACAGCTCAGCAGACCTGCTCTGAACACCTTACACACACCATGGTATGGCTTGTGGTCTTTTTTACAACTCCCTACAGCAGAAGCAGAGGAGAATCCTGGAAAGAACCCACAAGCTACCTGCCACTATTTCTCCTGATTGCTAAGCCTCCCCAGAATTCCTCATTGGCTAGGGCCATCCAGCTGGACCTCAGAATATTAGCAGCTCCCCTACTGGATGACCAGAGATCAAATGACTTAGACAGCACAGTCCTTCAAGCTCTGCCCTTCCAACCCAGCAGAAAGGGCCCTAGGCTGGAACATTTATTTGTATTTTAGTAGGCATTCTTCCACTCTCTTAGAGCACATCCTGTTCCTCATTCAAAGCACAGGTTCCTTTGTATGCACATTTCATTACACACTCAATGTCCAGTACAACCAACCCATTGCCTCATCGCTGGGAAATCCTGCAAACACACTGAAAGCTTTGCTTGATCAGGCAAGTCCTTAACTGTAACAACAACACCCGCATTACCGATACACGTTCACCATGTCCGAGTGAGGGGCTAAGGGAAAAGAGACAGCAAGTCAGTCGCCACAGCTAAATGCCGAATGCCAGGCAAATGCCGTTTATTGAAAGAGGGAGGAAACCTTAAATACAGGGTTACAGCACAATGGCAGATCCCCGGAGGGCCGGAGGGCAGGAGGGCAGAAGTTCGCTACATTTTTGCATCTAAGCTGTTTGCACCAAATGCAGGATACAGGAACAAAGAACCTCAGATTGATCAGTTAGGTGAGAAGGAAACTGGCAGGGAATCTGAATAGGGAGGACATCTGGTCAAGGTCGGCAAGCAAGGCGGCAGCCACTCACAGTGGGGGACCAGAGCACACAGGTCCCCCCTTTTTACTAAAAAATGAGCTTCTGACTTAGGTTGTGTGGGACGTCAGCAGGTCACCTTACCTGTCATAGAGACACCTGCCCAGGCCACACAAGTGCTCTGTCTTAGGTTGATGACTGCCTCCCAAGCATTACCGGACTCTGAATACTCATTATCATACAGACTCAACCACGTGAGCTGTAGAGTGACTGCTGCCAAAGATCTCAAAGTGGCGCTGGGCTTGCAATCTGTGCGACACAGAAAAGACAAACAGAAGTCCTAACCCACCCATAGCCAGGAGGCTAAAGGCAATTGAGCCATTCCCTTCTTAAATGAGCTTTACTGCAAATTGGAGTCCTTGTAAGGTGGTATCCCATAAGCAAGTGGAACTTGAGTTTAAATAATTTTTACAACTTTCAAAGCCAATTTAAATGTATAAATGTAGAATTAAATTTATCATGCCCAATAAAATAAAAGATTAAATAACTGTGGTAGCTACTTTGGCTGCCAGGGTCTCCATTGTGCTAGCTGTAGAACCCAATTATGAAATAGCCATCCCAGAAATAGTAGCAGCAGTGGCCACCACTGCTATAACAGCAACAATGATGTCAGTCTCTTCTGGAGCATGTGAGCATCATCTGTGTCTAACTGTCATGGTCCACTGGCATGGATGCAGCTCCAGGAACACGAACCACCAAGGCCCATTATTCTTGATCCCAGCACTACTTAGGCTGGCAGGTCTGCAAGAGAACAACTAAGAACCATAAAGAAAACAAAAACAGCAAACAAGGAGCAGAACTAATGGTCTCATTAATGGTTACATTCAGGCTCACAAATTTTAAGGTATCTTCAAGAAGGCTAGATGAATTTCAGGAAGCCAATAAATGTTGTAAAGGGCCATTCCTGAAAAGTAGATACTACACCAGCTTGAAGAGGGTTGCAAAATGTGAAAAGGCTTAGCTGGCATGTTACTGTTAACAAATGAAGGTCATTGACCTTCAGAGTTATCCTTAATCTCCAAGGTGTGACACATTCTCAACATTTTTGAAAAAAGGTTACCATACATTACCTTCTGAAGAATCCAACCACGTCAGCAGGTCACCTTACCCGTCATGGAGACACCTGCCCAGGCCCCGCAAGTGCTCTGTCTTAGGTTGGTGAGCGCCCCCCAAGCATTACCCGTCTCTGAATACTCATTATCATACAGGCTCAACCACGTGAGCTGTAGAGTAAACTGTTGCCAAAGATCTCAAAGTGGCGCTGGGCTTGCAATCTGTGCGACCCAGAAAAGACCAACAGTAGTCCTAACCCACCCATAGCCAGGAGGCTAAAGGCGATTGAGCCATTCCCTTCTTAAACGAGCCTTACTGCAAATTGGAGTCCTTGTAAGGTGGTATCCCATATGCAAATGGAACTTGAGTTTAAATAACTTTTGCAACTTTCAAAGCCAATTTAAATGTATATAACTGTTGAATTAAATTTATCATGCCCAATAAAAGATTAACTAACTGTGGTAGCTACTTTTGCTGCCAGGATCTCCATTGTGCTAGCTGTAGAACCCAATTATGAAATAGCCATCCCAGAAATAGTAGCAGCAGTGGCCACCACCGCTATAACAGCAACAATGGCAACAGCGATGTCAGAGTCTTCTGGAGCATGTGAGCATCATCTGTGTCTAACTGTCACGGTCCACTGGCATGGACGCAGCTCCAGGAACACGAACCACCAAGGCCCATTTTTCTTCATCCCAGCACTACTTAGGCTGGCAGGTCTGCAAAAGAACAACTAAGAACCATAAAGAAAACAAAAACAAAAACAGCAAACAAGGAGCAGAACTAATGGTCTCATAAATGGCTACATTCAGGCTCACAAATTTTAAGGTGTCTACAAAAGAGGCTAGATGAATTTCAGGAGGCCAATAGATGTTGCACAGAGCCATTCCTGAAAAGTAGGTACTACACCAGCTTGAAGAGGGTTGCAAAATGTGAAAAGGCTTAGCTGGCATGCTACTGTTAACAAATGAAGGTCATTGACCTTCAGAGTTATCCTTAATCTCCAAGGTGTGACACATTCTCAACATTTTTGAAAAAAGGTTACCATACATTACCTTCTGAAGAATCCAACCACATGGCTACAGTTCCTAGGCTTACAATAATGTTTGCCAAGGCTGGCCGTATTGGGCTCTCAATCCCCATTGGCATCAGAAGGAGAGAGGTTTTTTTTGTTTGTTTGTTTTTTGGGTTTTTTTTTTTTGTTTTTTTGTTTTTTTTTTTTTTTTTTTTTGGTTTTTCGAGGCAGGGTTTCTCTGTGTAGCTTTGCGCCTTTCCTGGAACTCACTTGGTAGCCCAGGCTGGCCTCGAACTCACAGAGATCCGCCTGCCTCTGCCTCCCGAGTGCTGGGATTAAAGGCGTGCGCCACCACCGCCCGGCCTAGAAGGAGAGAGTTTTTTACGAAGGCCCAATAGGTCTCTGCTATGTTGGGATTCAGCAGCAGCCACAGGGCACACACAGTGTTCAGGAACCCAAAGAGGAACTTCATTGTCCTGCGGAAAGACACAAACAGATCTCCGGGCCCACACCAACACCGGATCGGGTCCCCTCCAAGTGCCAGTAGAAAGATCCTTCCATCGCACCAGAGGATTACTTGCAACAGAAGCCCTCCAGTGTTTATCTGCAGCAGATACTCCAGCAGAATCCACCGATAAAAAAATTTTAAATATATAAAACAAGGGAAGGAATAGAATATGGAGAGGAGAGATGAGCCCCTAGCTCCTCCCTTTTTACTTTAGAAATATGTTTTTAAGGTACGATGGCAGCATTCTACTATAGCCTGTCCTTGAGGATTATAAGGAATACCAGTCTTATTAACAATAGAAAAGTCTTGGCAGAATTTTGAAAATCCTGTACTGCTGTAGGCGGGACCATTATCAGTTTTTATGCATTTTGGCACTCCCATGTAAGCAAAAGCATGAAGACAATGATTCTTTACATCCTTAACCTTTTCCCCTGAATGGGCAGAAGCAAAAATTAGAGAAGAATATGTATCAATAGACACATGGACATATTGTAATTTTCCAAAGGAAGGCACATGTGTGACGTCCATCTGCCACACATGATTAGGTAAAAGTGAAAGATTTACAACACGCCCCCACGGTCAGGCGTGTTCGCATATGCCTGGCGGACACTTCCACCTAGCCAGGCCCAGGTCAGGATAGCCGTTTCCGGGTCAGGGCATCTCGCGGGACCGAGATGCGTGACGTTTCACTGGCCACGTAAGCGCGCAACGTGGCCATGTGATCTGCGCGCTTGCGTGTAGTAGTGACGCTGATCTGTCCACGCCCAGCCTTTAAAATCAGGCGCCATGCTCCTGGTTCTTCCTTCTCCACACACGTGTTTCCCGCAGGCCTGTTCACTCTCTGTCCCTTTACCTTTAATAAAACTCTTTGTTAGCGGATTCTGTCGTGTTTCGTGGCATTTCCTTGCTGGGTAAGAACACAACGCAGCTAAAAAACTAACATTGGTGCCGTGACTCGGATTCGAACCGAGGTTGCTGCGGCCACAACGCAGAGTACTAACCACTATACGATCACGGCGGATTGGTGCCGAAACCGAGCGGGCGCTTCCAGGCCCTGCGCCTGGAAACCCGTAAACCGGGGACTGCAACACTCTGCTCCGTACACGACAGACCGCTCTCCATTTCGCCTGACCGCAAAAATTACATGCAACACCGCTTTCTCCGATTGGTGAGTCCCCCCATTTTTGGCCAGCGTAAATGGTTTCCTGAATTTGTGAGAACGACCGTTGATCGTCCGGCGCCTCACAATTATTCTTGAGACCGGGGGAACCCCCGGCCACAGTCTTCATTGGCTACGGTCGGCCCCTATCGCAGGCCTGAGATTTCTAGCCCTCTCCCACGTCTGCAGCCTGAGATATATCTCGCGTTGGGACCACCGCCGTTGGGTGCGTCCTGGGGGCCACGTGGGGCCGACGCGTTCATCCGACTTGACGAAGCGGCAGACGCTGTCTGGATTCCCGGGGAATCCTTTTCCTCACGTGGCAGGAGGCCCCTGCTTCTGTGGCTGACGAGCCAAGGAGCAGCTTGTGCCTGGTATCCGTCCTTGGCCTTGGGGACGCCTGGGGCCTTGGCTCCGGATCACGTTTGTTTTTTTTCTTTTTTATTTTTTTTTCTGCCTCTCTGCTGCAGACATGGGAAACAAGGCTTCCAACCCTGTTACTCCTTCCTCTCCGTTAGGCTGTCTTGTTGAAGCTTTAAAACCTCTCAGTTTAATGCCTCACATAAAGATTCCTAAGCTAATTCGTCTATGTTCTAAAAAATGGCCAAAGTATGCTTTAGAAAACAACAAAAAATGGCCGCCGAGCGGCTCTTAGATCCCGATATTTTACGGGAGTTATCTAATTACTGTCAGCGCTCAGGCAGATGGAAAGAGTTTCCCTACATAATTGCGTTTTTCTTTCTCAGTGCTAAACCGTCTCTTCTGGATTCCTTCTCTCCTGCTCATATGCTCTTAGCTATGCCTGAACCGGAGGATTCTCTAACTCCGGAATCTCTGACTCTAGATCCTGCTAACAAACCTCCACCTATTCGGCCTCCAGCTCCGGCTCCTAGAACAAACGTTCCTACTGCTCCTCTTCCGGATTCTTCTTCTAAAGCTGTTCCTTCCTCGGCAGCGGCCAGTTCCAAAGGCCCTGCCCTAGCTCCAAACTTCACTCCTCCTACTACCCGCTTTCAGGCTGCTAAATTGCCGGATTCCAGCCATCCAAAACCTTCCACTGTTCTCCCTTTGCGAGAGGTGGCTGGTGTGGATGGACTGATTAAAGTTCATGTTCCATTCTCTCTAGCAGAACTCTCTCAGATAGAAAGTAAGCTGGGTTCTTATACTTCTAATTCTGCTGCATTTATTAAACAGTTTCAATATATAACTCAATCTTATAGTCTCACCTTTCATGATATATTCATGATACTTTCTAATAACTTACTTCCTGAGGAGCGCCGGCGGGTTTGGGAGCAGGCTAGGATTCACGCAGACGAAATCCACCAAACTAACCTTTCACACCCTCCAGGAGCTGAGGCGGTTCCTGACCGGGAGCCACACTGGGATTATAACACCCAGGGTGGCTGTCTAGCCAGAGATAGGTTTATTACCTGTCTCCTGACAGGTCTCCGTAAGGCTGCCCTAAAACCAGTAAACTATGAAAAACTAAAAATGGTTATTCAAGATAAGGACGAAAATCCGTCTCATTTCCTAGAGCGGCTCACCAAGGCTCTACTTCAGTTCACTAGCTTAGACCCAGAGAGCCCTGAGGGCAGGCAGCTGCTAATGACCCACTTTGTCTCACAGAGCTTCCCTGACATTAGGGATAAACTTAAACGTTTGGAGAATGGCCCTCTAACTCCACAGGCAGATATGCTGGCGATAGCATTTAAGGTGTACCATGGTAGAGATGAAAAAGCCCATAGAAGGAGCTGCCAGATGCTGGCAAGCACTGCCCGACTGGCTCCCCGAAAGCCGTCTGGTCCCTGTTTCAAGTGTGGGAGAGAAGGCCATTGGGCCCGGGCTTGTACCGCCGGCCCACGAAGGGCACCGACAAAGCCTTGTCAAAACTGTTACCAAAAGGGTCACTGGTCAGCTGACTGTCCTAATGTCCCAAGCGACATAGGAACGCCAGATGAAGACCAACCCCCAGCTGACTTTGTAGGCTTGGCTTACAGCGAGGACTGACGCTGCCCGGTTTCCGCCCCGGCCACTCCCATCTCACACAGGGAACCTAGGGTAATTATAAAAGTCAATGGGCGCCCCATCTCATTCCTTTTGGACACCGGAGCTACCTACTCTGTCCTGAGAGAGTTTTGGGGGCCCACCTCTCCTGCTCGTCTCCCTATTGTCGGGGTTGGGAGACAGCCTTATCTACCTCACCAGACACCACCACTTAATTGCATTTTCAGGGGCATCCCTCTCACACACACATTCTTAGTGGTGCCAAGCTGCCCTGTACCTTTAATGGGGAGGGATCTTCTAGCTAAGGTAGGAGCATCCATTTCTTTCGCTCCACATATTCGCCTCATCCCAGATGCGCCAGCAGCTCCTCTACTCCTCCTCCTAGCCACTCACTCTTCTGACTCTAACAATTCTTTTCCCCTACCAACTTCTCAGGTAGACCCAAAAGTCTGGGATACCCAGAACCCTTCTATTGCTAGGCACCATCAGCCTGTTATTATCCAGCTACAAGATCCTGCCAGGTATATCACCCAAGCTCAGTATCCTCTCTCACTCCAGAGCCTGAGAGGACTTAAGCCTATCATTTCTGACCTTCTCAGAAAAAAGCTGCTTCGCCTAACCTCTTCACCTTTTAACACTCCCATTCTTGCAGTTAAAAAGTCTAATGGAACCTACCGCCTGGTTCAAGACCTCCGGCTCATTAACTCTGCAGTGGTCCCTCTCCATCCTGTAGTGCCTAACCCTTATACTCTCCTGTCCACTATCCCTTCAGGAACCTCTCACTTCTCAGTTCTAGATCTCAAAGACGCCTTCTTTTCTATTCCTCTCAGTCCTCAGTCTCAAAATATCTTTGCTTTTACCTGGACTGACCCTGACACTCACCGGTCCACACAGCTGACCTGGACTGTTCTGCCACAGGGATTCAGAGACAGTCCACACCTATTTGGTCAGGCTCTGGCCTCTGACCTGCTTTCTCTGTCTCTCCCTGGCTCTAAACTAATACAGTATGTAGATGACATTTTACTCTGTAGCCCATCCTTACAGGTTAGCCAAACTAACACCTCTGCTCTCCTAAATTTCTTATCCAGCCGGGGTTACAGGGTATCTCCTTCTAAAGTTCAGTTGTCAACTCCCCAGGTCACCTATTTGGGTCTATCCATTACTCCAACTCACAAGGCTATTACTGTAGACAGGAAGCATCTAATCCAGTCCCTCACAGTCCCTTCTACTAAACAGGAGATTCTGTCTTTCCTAGGAATAGCTGGCTTTGTACGGTCCTGGATTCCATCTTTTTCTCTCCTTGCTCGCCCCTTATACGAGGCAGCTCAGGGCTCACCGCACGAGCCCCTCCTTCATCCTGTCACTAAACCTTTCCAAAGGCTCCAGCAGGCTCTTCTTCAGGCTCCAGCACTCCATCTCCCAGACTTAACCCGTCCCTTCTCCCTCTATGTAGCAGAGAAGGAGGGATTTGCCCTGGGAACTCTAGGGCATCAGCTGGGACCCTCCTTTGCACCTGTAGCCTATCTGTCAAAGAAGCTAGACCTTACCAGTCAGGGCTGGGCACCTTGCATCCGTGCCTTAGCAGCTGCAGAGCTCCTTATTCAGGAATCAAAGAAGCTAAGTTTTGGGTCATCCATTACTGTTTTCTCTCACCATAACCTGTCCCATCTTTTAACTTATAAAGGCTTACAAACTTTACCTCCTTCCCGAGTTCTTTC
This sequence comes from Peromyscus eremicus, assembly GCF_949786415.1. Classification (NCBI taxonomy): domain Eukaryota; kingdom Metazoa; phylum Chordata; class Mammalia; order Rodentia; family Cricetidae; genus Peromyscus; species Peromyscus eremicus. Next base: position 43,316,859 of record NC_081438.1, on the reverse strand, counting down.
TCTCCAGGTGGCATTACTAGAGGATGCGACGCTTACTTTCCGGACCTGTCCACCTCTCAATATTTCAAGCCTCCTTCCTCAACCTAACGCTGACTATTCTCCTTCTCATTCCTGCACTGAAACCTTAGAAGAGCTGTTACCTCACCCTTCACACATACAGGAGGGCACATTGCCTCAGGCTACTTATACCTGGTACACAGATGGCAGCTCCTTCTTATATGAAGGGACCCATAAAGCAGGTTATGCCATAGTGTCAGATACTGAGACAGTGGAGGCACAGGCATTACCCACACACACCACTAACCAGCAGGCTGAGCTGATAGCTCTCACCCGTGCCTTCCAATTGGCACAGGGACAATCCCTAAATGTTTACACAGACTCCAAATATGCTTTTCATATTCTCCTGTCCCATGCTGCTATTTGGAGGGAGCGTGGCCTTCTCACAACAAAAGGGGGATCCATATCTAACTCAGGCCAAATAATGGCCATGCTGGAGGCTTCCCACCTCCCCAGGGCTATAGGAATTGTCCACTGCCGGTCTCATCAGACCGATAGCTCCATCATCTCTAGGGGAAACAACCGGGCTGACCAGGCAGCCAGGACAGTGGCCCTCCAGGGCCAAGTCTCACCTCACCCACCACAGGGAATCCATACAGTACAGCCTACACCCTCACAGGGAACTCCAGACACTAGACAAATTCTTTCCTATCTACACCAGCTCTTTCATCCTAATAATCTTGCTCTGTCTCAATTCGTAAAAGCTCACCTGCAGCCCACCTCGGAGGATTTACAGTTCTTAAGAACTATTACTGCCTCTTGTGAGATCTGCCAAAAAACAGATCCCAATACCAAGTACAGGAGTCAGCCTTTTCCCACCCACCAGGCTAGAGGTTCCCTTCCAGGGACTGACTGGCAGCTCGATTTTACTCATATGCCCACCGTCAGGAAAGTTAAGTATCTCCTTGTGATGGTGGACTCATTTTCAAATTGGGTGGAGGCATATCCGGTTTCTAATAAGCGGGCTCAGACAGTTGCAGACCTCCTTCTCCGAGAAATTATTCCTCGGTTCGGAGTCCCTGCTTCTCTCCAGTCTGACAATGGCCCAGAATTCACTTCTCAGGTCTCTCAGACACTAGCTAAGGCGTTAAATATTCCCTGGAATTTTCATGTCCCATACCGTCCTCAATCCTCAGGAAAGGTGGAGCGTACCAACCGGTCTTTAAAAACTATTCTTACTAAGATGTCACAGGAACTTCATCTCGACTGGGTAAGATTATTGCCTCTAGCTCTCCTCAGGCTCAGGGCTCTTCCTAAAAAGCCTCTTTCAATCTCTCCATTTGAACTAATGTATGGAAGGCCAGTTCTAACACCAGGTCTTTTATCCAAACCTCCAACTATTCCAGATAGCCTGTTAACTCCTCTTTTATGCCACCTAAGGTCTATCCTATGGAGCTATGCAGACTGTTCATTACCTCAGCCGTGTGACAATAATTGTCCACCTCCAATACATATTGGGGATCAGGTTCTTCTCTTTCCTCCAGGCCAGCGCCCTTCACCCCTTTCCCCCAAGTGGCAGGGACCCTTCAAGGTAATTCTTGTGACTCCTACAGCTGCTAAACTCGAGGGCTTTCCTCACTGGGTCCACCTGTCTCATCTAAAACCTTTTATCTCACCTCCATCCCAGAAAAATCTCTCTTCATATACAGTGAAACAAACAGGGCCTCTCACTCTCAAGCTCCAGAGGACACCAGGATCCACTGCCTTGTCACCAATTCCAGAGGAATAAGGTATCACCCCCTTCATTTCCCAACCAGGGCCACACAGAGCCGGAGGCAAAAAGGACCATCAATATCCAGGCGGTAAGGAATAATGTAATACAATAATCTATCATTCTTCAATACTCAGCAACTGATCACCTGCGTTTCCTAAATGCTAACCTAATAAGGGAAACAGGTGCCTTAAATAAACTACCTCTAATAAGGCTTGTCGCAGATAAAATTAAGCAGAGCACTAAGGCCAGATCTACCTCAGGTAAATATCACATGTCTCTATCTGGACAAGCCAGATCTACCTCAGACAAATGCAAACTCCAAAATAAAATAATAATGATTCTTTCTCTCTAAGTCTTTTCTATGTCAACAGTATCTTGTCAAACAAAAGGTTCCTAGCCACAGCACGGAAGGTTCTCAGCCACAGCACGGATGGACAGCTGCAGAATGAGGGGACGGCAGAACTTCATTCCAGGACCTGCCCACCATCATTCCAGGACTTCACAAGATACTCTCTCATCCCCCTGCCCCCAAGAGCCAACCAACGCCCACTATTCAGCTGGAAGCAGTCTTTGAGAGAAACGTCGCCCCCATACCCAATCAACCACAATTTTTTTTTTCTTTTTTAAAAAAGAAAGAGTCAGAAATGAAAGATTTACAACACGCCCCCACGGTCAGGCATGTTCGCATATGCCTGGCGGACACTTCCGCCTAGCCAGGCCCAGGTCAGGATAGCCATTTCCGGGTCAGGGCATCTCGCGGGACCGAGATGCGTGACGTTTCACTGGCCACGTAAGCGCGCAACATGGCCATGTGATCTGCGCGCTTGCGTGTAGTAGTGACGCTGATCTGTCCACGCCCAGCCTTTAAAATCAGGCGCCATGCTCCTGGTTCTTCCTTCTCCACACACGTGTTTCCCGCAGGCCTGTTCACTCTCTGTCCCTTTACCTTTAATAAAACTCTTTGTTAGCGGATTCTGTCGTGTTTCGTGGCATTTCCTTGCTGGGTAAGAACACAACGCAGCTAAAAAACTAACAAAAAGTCCTCGGGGATTAACTCCCAAATGAGGAACAGGTAAAAATTCGACATAAATAGGACATGATTTAACTATCTGGATGGCTTGTTCCCAGGTTATGCCTGTATGATGACGAAGAGATCCAGCATTAAGATGATAATGTTGATGCAACTGAGTAGCCTTATCAAAGGCAGAACAAACTAATGTGACAGCCATATGAGTAATGGCATCAGCCCTCTGATTACCTTCACTTAGAGGTCCAGGCAATTGAGTGTGAGCTCTCATATGGCCCACATAAAGGTTATGTGAGTGGGACCGTATAAGTCCTTGCACTTGCAATAAATATTCATAAATGGGAGAAATGGATGGTATGTAGGCTGTTGTCTCCAAAGGCATAATGGCATATTGACTACGAGTATAAATATTTACATTCTCATCAGAAAAGATCTGTAAAGCAAGCAACAGCGCCTGTACCTCTGCCATCTGGGCAGAAGTGCCCTGGACTTTTATTTTCTTTACTATGTTACCAGAAACCACCACAGCAAAACCACGTGAAGTGCCATCAGTAAATACCATACAGGCCTAAGGAATAGGAGTCATCTGTACTATCTTGAGAAATATAACAGGATGCAATTTAAAAAATTGACACACATCATTGGAGGGGTAATGAGTATAAAACCGACCATGAATGGAGCATGTCAATATGGTCCAATCATTATCATTAGCTTGCAACCATGCTATTTGAGACTGGGTGTATGGGATCACCACAATATCTGGCTCCTTACCAAAAGATTGAACACTGATCTTGATTCCCTTAAATATAATCTGAGCAACAGCCTGTGGATAAGGAGTAATGGTTTTTGCTGGAGAAGCTGGGGAATGTACCCATAGAATAGGACCTGTTTGCCAAAACACTCCAGTAGGTGAATGAGTAAAACAAAATATCAAATACAATAAGGGAGAAGAAAGATCTATATACTGCATGTGAGCCTGTTCCAGGGCCTCTTGCATTCGTTGTAGGGCTATACATCCTTTAGCTGTTAATTTATGGGGAGATAAAGGGTCAGGGTTGCCCTTTAAGACATCATACAAAGGGCGAAGCTGACCTGTTGGAATTTTTTTTTTTTTTTTTTTTTTTTGGTTTTTCGAGACAGGGTTTCTCTGTGTAGCTTTGCGCCTTTCCTGGGACTCACTTGGTAGTCCAGGCTGGCCTCGAACTCACAGAGATCTGCCTGGCTCTGCCTCCCGAGTGCTGGGATTAAAGGCGTGCGCCACCACCACCCGGCGACCTGTTGGAATTTTTAAAGTGGACCGAAGCCACTGAATATCCCCCAGAAAGGTTTGGAAATCATTAAGTGTGAGTAGCTGATCCATACACAGAGTAATCTTTTGTGGACATATGCCCGTGCGTAACAATTCATGACCTAAATAATGATAGGGAAAAGATACCTGTACCTTTTCTGGGGATATTTGTAAATTAGCCAGGCTAAGAACCTCTTGTAATTTAGAAAAGGCATCAAAAACAAGTATTTTATCTTTAGCAGCCAATAACATATCATCCATGTAGTGAATTATATAAACATCTGGAAAAGCTTTTTGAACTGGAGCTAAGGCCAAAGACACATAAATTTGACATATAGTAGGGCTATTGGCCATTCCTTGAGGCAATGCCACCCACTGATATCTCTGATAAGGTTCTCTAAGATTTTCTGAAGGAACACTAAAAGCAAAGTGAGGACTGTCCTCAGAATGCAAAGGAATGGTGAAGAAACAATCCCTCAAGTCAACCACAATTAAATGCCAATGTTTAGGAATTGCCACAGGGGCAGGCCAGCCAGGTTGTATTGCTCCCATGAGAAGCATGGTTTTATTTACAGCTCTAAGATCCTATAATAGCCTCCATTTTCCTGACTTTTTAATAACAAATATAGGTGAGTTCCAAGGTGAAGTGGAAGGAATGATATGTCCAGCATCTAACTGTTCCTTAACTAATGTGTTCACAGACTCCAATTTTTCTTTATTAAGGGGCCACTGCTCCACTCATACAGGGTCATCACTTTTCCAAGTGATTTTTATTAGTTGTATAATCAAAGGCTGCTGTGTAGTGACCCCTATGGAAAAGACCCTAGTCCTCTAGTATCCCCAGGACCTCTGGTGACACAGTTTTTGTCTGCCACGGGGAGTGGGTCTCCTTGAAACATTTTCCCTAAGCCTCTGCCCGGGCAGTAGCCCTGACTTTTCAGCATCTGATGTACAGGATGTGTAGTAAGCACAGCTCCCATACCATCTAACACATCCCGTCCCCACAAGTTCACTGGAATGTCAGGTAGCACAAAGGTTTGAAAAGTTCCTGCATGACCTTCTTCATCCTTCCAATTTAAAAGTAGCCTGCTCTGTAATGGCATCTGAGCTGTGCCAATACCTTGTAGGTTAGAGGTGGAAATTTTAAGGGGCCAATTGGGATCTCAGGATTTTTTGTGAAATTATAGATATATCCAGCACAAGAATCCAATAATCTTCCGATCTCAATCCCATATAATTTTGTTTTTAATTTAGGCTGCTTATTATTGATAACTGTTTGTCAAAACACCTTTTTTCCTGTACTTTTAAAGCCTCTAGTTTTACATACAGGCGCCATTTTGCATTTAAAATATGAAAGCAATAATAGTTGAGCAATTCTATCACCAGCTTCTGTTTCCATGGTCCTTTTTACATATGCCAATTATAAAAGTATTAAATACAATCTCTATAGGATTTGAAGAGATAACTTTAGGTAATACTCTGGAGTATTTTTATAAATTTCAAGTGACACATTAATGCAAATAGCCAATTATTAACAATGTGGACCACACAATTAACCTGTATTTTATTTACTGGAAAAATAATTTTGTAACCTCTTTATCAGTAAGAGATTATTATTTATGGGTTTATCTTAGCAACATTATTTAATAAGCTAACAACCCAATCTATTTCAGGTGTTATATTTCTATAGAATTAAACCAAGAATTTCTAGAAAGCAACTTAAATTGCAGAGCCAAATTTTCAGTAATGATCAACAAACAAGAGCACACCTAATATATAGTTCAAAATTATGAATCCTGTTCCTTTAGTTAATCTACCATGAGAATCAAATATTCATCCAAACATTTATTAAGACAATCAAAAGAACAAAACATCCTTTATTCACACAGCATTGACTTAGCATTCTGTGTCCTGACCGAAACCATTTTACACCAGAAGGGTTAGTCCCTCTCCCAGACTCAGCTCCCTTGGTCCTTTCCGTTGGCCTTGCAGCTCCACCTCCTGCCTGTGCGTACCTGCCCACCCGCTGCTCCGGGCTATCTCTTTGACCACAGCCATCCTGGACATGCGCCCCACTCACACGCATTCCTGTTTAAACTTTTAACGATAAGGCCTCTGTTCACTTGGAGCGAGCTGAGGCTGTGGCGTAGCTTTGGCTCCGCCCAGTGCACAGGCTCTAGTGCTGGTGCCCTCCCCATCGCAGCTCCGCCTCCCACCGGTGCATACCTGTCTACCTGCCACTATGGGCTATCAAATATATGCCTTTGTCGGCCGCTGTCGCCGCTGGGAGCGCACCCCGCACACACAAACTCACATTTAAACTTCCTACTCCCATGAAGGGACTACCTAATGAGTTATTCCCACCATGAGGGAAAAACAGAAAAACATTTGCCATGAAGGGATCCTAAATATTGAATTATTCCCACTCCGAGGGAAAAATAAAAAACATTTGAACCAAAATAAGCAAACAGACAGCAAAACTTCTAACCTCTGGGCTCGCTTGCTGTTCAGCCAGCAACAATGAGGCCTACCTGCCGGTTCTTTGTAATTTAGATGCTGCACCGCAGAAAGAGCTCAGAGTTTCAGCTATCCTGAAAATTCTACAATTGGAAAAAGTCTTTTCTTCCTCCATTACCACTAGGGAGAGGCTTCTCTCTTTTGTTCATCCTTTCTCTACAGGGCCCCAATCTTTAGGCCTAGTTTCAAAATTTTTCCCCTTTTTACTGGGAAAATCCTATTTTCTTGATTAAAATTTTTTTCTCCCTTTTCTAACGGGAAATTTTCTTTCCTTCCCTCTTCTCTTTTGGGAAGATTTCCTTTTTTATTTAAAATCTTTAGCTGTCTTGCCCTTTCTTAACTTCAGTGGTGCCCTATTTGCACCCATGACAATTCACTCTCACCTTTTCTTTTTTCTTTAAAATGCTGGCCAGCCTTCTAAGAGTGTCTGTCAGCTTGTTCCTTCTTTCTTGGATCTTGGTAGTGTCTTGGTAGAATCTCAGTAGGACCTCCATTTGTAACGGCAACACCCGCATTACTGATACATGTTCACCATGTCCGAACGAGGGGCTGTGGATTAAAAAATAAGGGACAAGAGACAGCAAGTCATTCCCCACAGCTGAATACTGAATGCCAGCTGAATGCCGTTTATTGAAAGAGGGAGGTAACCTTAAATACAGGGTTACAGCACAATGGCGGATCCCCGGAGGGCAGGAGGGCAGGAGGGCAGAAGTTCGCTACATTTTTGCATCTACGCTGTTTACACAAAATGCAGGATGCAGGAACAAAGAACCTCCGATTGATCAGTTAGGTGAGAAGGAAACCAGCAGGGAATCTGAATAGGGAGGACATCTGGTCAAGGTCGGCAAGCAAGGCGGCAGCCACTCACAGTGGGGGACCAGGGCCCACACTTAACACAACAGTCTTTTACTTATCAAATAGTTGTCACCTGGTTTCATATTGCCCATCTGACAGAACTATGCTTTTCTCAAGAAAACTGGAACTTTATGGCACAGCAGGCCTTAAGGTTGGTTGTGACTTTGAATGCCACCTTTAGCAGCTTGTTCTTTGATATGGGGATGGGTCTAGTGGCTAGTTGTAAATCAGGGGCGGCTTCTTTGTAATGGTTTGGAGCCAAATGTTTGGACAATCCTGGTGAACAAATGTGTATCCTAGCATTCTAATCTCTAACAGGGCTGGTTAGCATATACTTATCTTTTGGGTGTTTTAGATGTAGTCTTCCCTCAGCTGAATTCTACTTTGTGAGACTTACAATCTCCTAAGCATTGTTAAATTTTTTAAATCAACAATTCTACTCTTCTACATGGTGGCATATTAGTGGAATGCTACACCACACTTGAGATGCCCTTTACAACCTCCACAAAGTTAACTATAAATGGATCTTACACATAGAGATTAAATGCAAAGTGCTGAACATCTAGAAGACACTGGAGAAACTAGGCCTCTCCAAGTTTCACAACCTGCTTTCCATGGATGCACCAAAAGCATGTTTAAGTTGACTACAAAAACGTTTCTACACAGAGCTCCCTGCTCCCAATGCTTTGAGCAGATTCAGCCCACACAGGAAAATTACTCAGAGGCCTGCCCCTGGGTCCAGGGAGTTGCAAAGACCACATGGGACCTCACAGGACAGGGAATCTGGCTGCAAGTTCCCACCCAGATCTGGGGAGGACCCACCACACTGGCTGCTGCACCTCACCATCTACTCCTACCCATCTGGGGACAGCAGTCCCTCACTTACCATGTTGTGGTTTCCCAGCTCATCCAAGCTCCTTGCAGCAGCAATGGCAGAACGAACGGCACACAAAACCACTGGTGCCAGCTCCTCTTCAAAGCCAAACCTGAATTCAGGCGCCCGGAAGAGCCCTGCACCACTTCAGACTGGCAGGTCGCCTAGAGGGCCTGATTGGCTAGTGAGGCCTGAGTGACAAGAGCACCTCCCATTGGGTTACAGTGTGCTTAAAGCCACAGCACAATGGTTCTTGACCCTGCCTTCCACCATAGAGACATTTTCTAGATCAGCAGAGATATGCATTTCAATAGCACTTGTCCCTGCCTCCAACAGCAGACCCTGCTATCTTCCTGCACTCCATAGACACTTCCCCTTTTTCCTCCAGGATACAATGTGGCTAGTTAGCTTGCACAGCCCACTATACTGTACTATGATACCCTGTCACATAGGTGAAAGGGTACCCAGAATACTAACAATTAAAAGGAGATTTAAGGACACAAAAGGAGATCTTTGTTCTGTGGTTTCATACTGAGATCAGATGAACTGGAGGGACTTCAGACAACCAGGAAAGAAAAGCAGGAACCAGATCTCAAACAAGATAATAGGTCTTTCTCCAATCAGAAGGCTAGATGATGGCTCCATTGCTTTAGGAGTTTTATTCCTGAAATTCAGAGCAAATTCTTGGCAAATGAATAATAACAAAAAAAGTAGGCTTCACAGAAAGTTAAATACTTAGAGAACAATGAAGCTAGGAAAATATCTTTATGAGCAATACTGTTAGCCAGCACATCTTCCTTGGTGGGCAGGTGGAGAAAAATAAATGAATAAAAAATAAAATAGCTGCATTATTTAAGGTTCTCTACATGAATAGGACTGGTAGAATAAATATCTCCATGTATGTAGAAAGTAGATTTATTAGAATGTCTCACAAACTGTGATACAGGTAATCCAACAATGGCTGCCTACCAATGGAATGTGAAGAATCCAATAGTTGTTCATTCCATGAGACTGGATATCTCAGTTGGTCTTCAGGATACACCAGAATTCCAAAGAAGTGGGTTCTAATGCTAGCAAAGGAATGAACTTGATAGTCAGAGTTAGGACAAGCAGGCAAAAAGAGAGAACTTCCTTCTTCAATATCCTTTATATATGTCAGCTGCTACCAGAAGGTACAATCCAGATTAAAGGTGGATCTTATTCTTTGATTGTTTGTTTGTTTATTTTGGTGTTTTGGAGACAGGGTTTATCTGTGTAGCCCTGGAACTCATTTTGAAGACCAGATTGGCCTCAAACTCAGAAAATATGACTGCCTCTGCTTCCTAAAAACTGGGATTAACGGTGTGCACTGCCACCAAGCAGCTAAAGTTGGATCATGTCACCTAAAATGATCCAGATTAAAGATTGGTCTTTAACTTCAAAACCTTTAAGAAAGATCATTCACAGGTGTATCTAACTCTTTGGGTTTTAGTTAAGTCCAGATGTAGTCAGTTTGATTACCAAGAATAGCCATCACAACAGCCAAGATGGAAGAAATGAAAAAGATTTCTTACCTGCAGGAGGCAAGGAGAGCATGAGAATTATTTCCAAAACAATGCTTTTCCTAAACAAAGGAAGCATATGGATTTTACTTAGGGAGTTTAGACACGTTTACATAGAGTTCTGCCTATTCCCAAGCATGCTCAGTTAACAAATACACTTCTGAACATGATTACAATGTAAAAGTAGAGACATTTAGGGACTTTCTTACCTCAAAGTCATGCAAGAACATATATAAATTATAAAAATGATGGAAAAAATGCCTCTGGTGTATTTATCTTGCACCACAAGGTCTTAGAGGAAAACCAAGTAAATGACACAGTAAAAGTAAATTGCTTTGGAGCCTATGTGACCTGTCAATCGTGATGTTTAATCTAAAAGATAACTGTACCAATGCCACAATTCTCATAGATATAAAATATAGAGAACACAAATACAGAAAACTTCAAGAAAAAGTCACCTAAAGCACTGTACACTCTACTCCTAGATTAATGGTTATAATAATCTCTATTAATCTCAGAACAAAGGTGCTTTTGCCTCTGAGCAGACTGGTTCAGCAGAAGGCCACAGCTGCTTTAATGCAAGACCAGAGGAACTCATTTTAACTGGCCCTGGCTTGCTGTCTGTCTCAGGGCTATGACATCATTGTAGAGAATTTCGTTCTTTCATTTTTCTAACTTTTAAAAAATAACTTCAGTTATATGATGTTTTGCTTGTATGTGTCTCTGCACAGTACCTACAGAGGCCAGAATATGGGAGATGCCTGAGACTGGAGTTATATCAAATGGTTAGCTACCATGCAGGTTCTGGGAATGGAACCTGGGTCTTCTGTAAAATCACCCAGTGCTCTTAATTGCTAAGTCATCTATCTAGTCCTTTTTTATTTAAAATTTATTTCCATAAATTGTTAATTAAAAGACATTACATCACTTTCCACTTTTATCTCTTCATTCCATCCCTTCCCAAATCCCTTCCAACCTCTTCCTTTTTAAATATGGGTGAATAAGAACACTGAAATACATGAATACAACCTTCTGCACCCATTTTGGTTGGTTGTATATATATGGATAATGGGCTGACCACATTGTATTGGATAAACAACTAGGGAGCTCATCCCTGCTTGAGGCTAACTCTCTCAAATGGAGGCAAATTCCACTTTTTAATGAGCATCAGCTGTGTGACCCTGACTAGGATGCCATGGACAGGAAACATAATCAAGAATAGAAAACTTAGGGTGGAAAATACCTTAGCAGTTAAGAACACTGAAAATTCTTTCAAATTATCCAGCTTCTATTCCCAATACATATAGAAGCTCACTACTATCTATAACTCCAGTATCAGGGGTTCTAACACCATATCCTGGCCTTCCTGGCCACAATAAGAGGAGATTTGAACAATAAAATTTATTTTTCAAGCTGTGTGTGGTAGTGCATCCTTTTAGCACAAGCAATCTGAACACAGAGGCAGAATTGTAAGTTTTAAACCCTCTGCTACACAGTACACACACACACACACACACCCCTAGAAAAGAAGATAACTTAAAACATACAAAAAAAGGAGCATTGGAGAATTGGGACAATATAATACCTCTTAAAGTCATTTCAAGTGTCTGCCACTGGTGTCCATTAGAATCATTTTCAAAAATAAACATGGCCAAGCATGTGAGCACATGCCATTAATTCCAGCCACTGGGAGAAACTGAACATTTGACAGTGGGCCACCATTTTACCATACAACCTGAACTGCCCATCATGAGCTGTGTGTTATCAGATCCACCAAGTCATAAAGTAGGACATGCACAGCAGCAATCTATTATCAAATGGAAGTGGTATATAAGAGATCAGGCCCAAGCAGGTCCTGAAGGCACAAGCAAGATACATGAAGATGTCCAAATGTCTATGGTTTCTACTTCTGTTACAATGCTTTCTGCTGCCAAGCATACACCTGTAGCCTCATGGGGTGTTCCCTATGATTGGTTGACTGAGGAAGATAAAGACTAAGGCCTGGTTTACTAATGGTTCTGTACATCATGCAGGCACCACCCAGAAGTAGACACCTGCAGCATTACAACCCCATTCTGGGACAACCCTGAAAGATGCTGGTGAATGGAAGTGAAGGGAGAGATACTGAAGAAGTTCAGGCAATACACATAGTCATACAGCTTGTTTGGAAGGAGAAATGGCTTACTGTGCAACTATTCACTGATTGATGGGCTGCTGCAAATGGATTGGCTGGATGGTCAGGGACTTGGAAAGAGCATGAATGGAAAATTGGTGAGAAAAGACATCTGGGGAAGAGAAGTATGTGGATAGTTTTCTCCAAATGGGCTAAAGGTATGAAGATATTTGTATCCCATGGAAATGCTAACCAAAATGTGACTTCAGCTAAGGAGTTCAGTAATCAAGCAGATAGGCTGACTCTGTAGACAGTCAGTCTCCTTTCCCAGCCATTTATGTCATTGCCCAATGGGCCCATGAGCAATATGACCATGATGGCAGAGATGGGGTCTATGCATGGGCTCAACAACATGAATTTCCACTCACCATAGCTGACCTGGCTACTGCTGCTGCTGAGTGCCAGATTAGCCAACAGCAGAGATCAACACTTAGCCCTAGATATGACACCATTATCCAGGGTGACAAGTCAGCAATCTAGTGGCAGGTTGACTACAATGGACCATTTCCTTCATGGAAAGGACAACTCTTTTTCCTTACTAGAGTAGATACTTATTCTGATTATGGATTTGCCTTTCATACATATAATGCTTCTTCCAAAACCATTATCAATGGACTTATAGAATGTATTATCCACCAATGTGATATTCCACACAGTATTGTTTCTGACCAGAGAACTCAATTCACAGCCAGAGAAGTACAACAGTGGCCCACAATCATGGAAGCTACTGGTCTTTCCATGTTCCCCAGCATCTTGAAGAAGCTGGCCTGATAGAGAGATGTAATGGACTTTGGTCTTTTGAAGACACAGTTACAGTACGAATTAGGTGGCAACATCTTTAGGGCTGGGGCAAGGTTCTCCAGAAGGCAGTATATGCCCTGGATCACCATCTGATATATGGTATGCTTTCTCCTATAGCCAGGATCACCATGGGTCCAGGAATCAAGGGATGGTAAAGAAAATAGTTCCAGTCACTATCACCCTAGTAACCGACTAGGAAAGTTTTTGCTTCTTGTATTCACAACTCTAAGTTCTGCTGGCCTAGAAATTTTGGTTCCAGAGTAGAGAGTGCTTCTGCCAGGAGCCCAGCCACAACAAACATTCCATTGAACTGGAAAGTCAGACTTCCCCCTGGTCATTTTGGGCTTCAAATGCCCTTAAACCAACAGACTAAGAAAGGAATAACACCATTAGAAAGGATGATATATTCAGATTACCACGGGGAAATTGGATTGCCTCTCTACAATGGAGGTAAACAAGATGATATCTGGAGTGCAGGAGATCCTTTAGGGCATCTCTTGGTGCTATTGTGCCCTGTGATTAAAGTTAATGGGAAACTACAACAATCTAATCCAGGAAGGATGACAAAGGGCACAGATGCATCAGGAATGAAGGTATGGGTCACTTCTCCAGGAAAAGACCCAAGACTTCTGAAGTGTTTGCAGAAGGTGGAAGATATACAGAATGCATAGTAGAGAAATGCAGTTCTAAATATCATCTAAGGCCACGTCACCAGTTACAGAAATGAGGATTATAACTGACATGAGTGCTTCTATTGTATTTTCTTAATAATGTATTTGTACAGATATTTGTATGTTCTTTCCATTTTCTTATCATATGTTATAATAACAATTAAGAGAATATCAGTGGTTATCAGATGTAAGTTTGAAATACCAGAAAGATATCCCCCAAGAAACATTACCACTATTCTAAATATATAATGCATTTGCAATTGTAGGATAGTTACATTGTGTTTAGGAATAATTATGACATGGTTATTATTTTTCATTTGGAAATTAATCATGACATAAGGTGATATAATTCTGTGCCAAGTTGACAAGGGGTGGATCGTGATGGCTATTCTTGGTTGTCAACTTGACTATATCTAGAATGTACTATAATTCAGAAATGGAGGACACAGTTGCCACCTGGATTTTAAGGCAAGAAGACAACATGCCTTTGATCCAGATCCTGAGGCTGAATGACATGCACCTTTAATCCAGACTTTCAGGCTAGAAGCCACACCCTTAATTTGGGTCACACCTTCTGCTAGCAGGACAATGAAAAAAGGCTGCTTTCCCTCACCTTGTCAGCACATTCATTCCTGAACTGGCATTGAAGCCTACTTCTTTGGGATTCCAGCATATACAAAAAGACCAGCTGAGACACCCAGCCTCATGGGACTGAGCAACTACTAAATTCTTGGACTTTTCATTCACAGCTAGCCATTTTTGGATTGCAGTCTGTAAGTCATTCCAATATATTCACACACACACACACAGAGAGAGAGAGAGAGAGAGAGAGAGAGAGAGAGAGAGAGAGAGAGAGAGATTTATTCCATAAGTTTTGTGACTCTAGAGAACCCTGACTAATACACTGGGATTTCCAGTCAATTAAATTTCTATATTTTTAGGTCTTAATTTTTGATTTATACTCCAACTACACATCTGAAACACTTTTATCAAATACCTCCATACCACATTGCATACATCTACAGAAAATAACCTTTCCTATTGTATAAAGCTAAAGAATATGGGAAACAGTGAAGCATAGGGTTGGGTGTTATTTCTGATAAAAAATTTAAAAAAACAGTATGAAACATTAGACACATAGCAAGATTTGGTTATTGTTTTGATCAAGTTGATAGGTACTTGCTACTTGGTGGGTAGCTACTTATTAATTTAACCTTGTAGGCATTCGTTCTTTAAACCTATTAAAGTTCAAATGTTAAGTAAAGTGATGCTTAAAAGGGAAACACCATCATCAAAGCTCCAATCTCCTGTGGGAACATCCTAGCAGAGCTATTGGTTTCTTCTGTTCTGGCCCAAGATGGTATTTCTGCTTCACTCTGCTAAAGGGGAAACCCCTGCAGAAATGCTCTGGCTCTGGCAACAAGTTGTTACTTTTTTCTGCTCAATCCCCCTAATGGAACATCTCAGCAAAGGTTCTTCGGCTCCATGCTGGCAACAGAGTATCTTCACCCAAAACTCTTTTAAGGGAGAGATTTATTTGGGAAGGAGGAGTCAAGGAGAGTGGCTGCCTTGGCCAAGGTGGGAAAGGACAGCTGATAACCTAAACAGGCAGAGGGGCTTATATAGTGCTTCTTAGGGTTGGAGTTTTTTTCCAGGGAGATTTTCTGGTTAGTTTTCTTGCTCAGGGATTAGTTGGTTTAGTTGGTCAGGGGCAGAGTTGGCTCTGGTTTAAGGGCCAAAGTGTTTCTTTCACTGGCTCTTTTCAGCCTTTTGGCTCTAGTTTCAGGGCTGGGGTGTATTTCTTTCACTGCCTCTGGTTCTAGGGCCAAAGTGTGTTTCTGCTAGCTTCTTGCTGCTTCTTGGGTGGCAGGCTGGTGTCTCCCCTGACTCTGCCCTTCTCTCTGTATCTCTACTTGGATTTCCCTCCTGGCTGAAAGCTTTCTTGCCATAGGCAAAAACAACTTTATTTACTAACCAATGGGAACAGCATATATTCACAGTATACAGAAAGACATCGCACAGCACTTCCCCACTCTGGTATCCCCAAATCAAAACATGCTTCTCACTTGAGAAATGGGTGTCCTAGGTCCTCAGCCACTTTGTAATAATCCGATCTGTGTATTACCTAGACTGGTGTCCTTAATGTTTGTCTGTCCTATTTTTCGAACTAGCTATTGTGTAGAGTGGGCATATAAGCTGCAAGTCCCAGTCCAAGGGGTCCCAGTCCAAGGACCCCTTCAGCTGCTAGTAGAGGTGTGCAGCTACTGTGAACAGAAATTCCTGTGCTCCATGCAAGCAAAATCCGCCCACCCACATTCATGAATGACTTTGTGTATTATTTCCTCTTTTCATTATTTTTATTTTGTTTATGAGACAGCTTTCCTTCTACAGGACAGATGCCTTAGCAAAGACCATTGAAAAAGCTGAGATACTGACACCCCTGAGCTCTTATTGAAATAGTTTGCCCACCCCTGGTTTGAACATGGTCTGGCAGGAACCTAGGCCCCAGGAGTACACCACTCACTTGCCTGTCACAGTCTTTGCTAGTATGTTTGCAAAGTAAAGTTTAGGGCCTTCAGTTTTCTGCTTCGGAGAACTTGTTCCACAGATTTCTATTTCATTCACAAAAGTCCCAGGGCCTGAGCCTAGCCAGCAGGATCAGGTGGCTTTTGGCAGCAGCAACACCATGGATATGATCTTCTATCTGCCTGGAGGTACCTCCACAGGCTGCACTGTCTGGTCTAAGAGTATCAGAGGTCTGGTATCTCTAAACCCAAGAATACTGCTAAAAGAAAAGGTTGAGAGATTCTTCAGTCCCATATCAGAAGAGCCCTCTGGTGTGGGACAGAAGGAAACCAATAAAAGGGACCATTGTCTTCAAGATTCTAATTCTCTCCATGCTTACTCTTGATTTCTCAGAATCCTTTCTTACATGCTATGTCCTCTTTAAATCCAAACTTTCCATTTTGATAACAAATAAGTTTTTCCAATAGCAATCTCTGAAGTCTCCAGATGGAAGATGGGGCCCCAACAACAACAACTCTACCCAGTCCAGAATGATGCATGGTAATCATCATCATACTACACTTCTTGCCAGATTTTCAGACAATCTTACCCATTACTCTAAGACTTGCTGCAGAACCTACAGTTAGTCTAACTGAGATTTAACTATCTGAGCTTTCTCACAATACCCAACAGAGATAACATCACTCCCTAAACAGCAGGAAGCAATTCTAAGAAAACGACGCCCCTTCTCCCTTAGGTTTCATAATTCTCAGGGTTATGGATGATGGTTATAGGGTTGGGGGTGGAAGAAAATATTAGACTCAGTATTCTAAAAAAAAAAAAAAGGAAAAGAAGAAATGGAATGGATAGGTGTAAGATATTATGGTAGATTATTGTATATACTAGTAAATAAATTTAGTAAAATAGCAGCCTTAGATAATTTGCACTGTTACGGATTCTTATATGTTGATACAAATGTAAACTATTTTTATATTCCTGTTTAAGATAATTTGTATATTGATACAAATACAGAACTATATTTGTTATAATGTACATATATTTCTACTCTTATTTGAAATATTTGTATATTGATACAAATGTAAATTTATATCTGTCATACTTTCTGTATGTTCTACTTCTGTTTGGGATATTTGGTATATTGATATATATTTAAGATTATTGTCATATTGCATATCGCACTATATATTCCTACCTCTGTTATAAATATCTTGTGTATTGTCACAATTTTGTGGTCATCGTTCTTTACCATACATTTGCTTATAGACTGTTTACCTTGTTTACGTGAAGTCCTTAGGTTATTTCGGTAGATAAGACTTATAGATTTATAGTCACCTATGCTTGTCATCTCTATAGTTACATTAGTTAGGTTATCCAGATTTACAGATACATAGATCAGATGGACAGGTAATCTTCAAACACTTCATAGACCTAGAGAATATGACATTTAAATAACTTAGAATTCTGTTGACGTGAGACACAATTGCTCCTGGCAGCACCAATTTGATCCCGAGAGAATGTTGGGCTTCTAAGACATCTCCATTTGGAAGTTTGTCTTCTTGACACAAAATGGCCTACTGGGCAAAAAACTGCCCTTGTCTCAACTGCTGACAGTACGAACGCAATGCTGTCCTTTCTGGACAAGCGGGACATAAGGAAAGCTATGGTGATATTTTATTTGTACTGAAATGTGACTTGTATGTTAATAAAGTTGCTGGGGGTCAGAGCTATTAGCAAGCCATAGCGAAAGCTGGGCGGTCGTGGTGCACACCTTTAATCCCAGCACTTGGTAGGCAGAGCTAGGTAGATCTCTGTGTGTTCAAGGATACAGCCAGCATTGGAGACACATGCCTTTAATCTCAATATCAACCATAGAAGACCTGGAGGTCTATACAGACAGGCAGTGACTAGGAGATCATGTGGTTGGGTTTACAACCAATGAGAAGGCAGAACAGAAACTATAAAAAAAGACAGACACAGGAAGTAGCTCTCTTTTGGAGAGGTACAGCAACAGTGAAGTGTAGCATGAATCTTAAAGAGTCTTATTAATAAAATCAAACCCGAGGCCAGTTATTGGGGTCAATGCTGGTAGATCAGAGAGACAGAACAAGCCACAGCTACCTCACCTTGCTGGATCCTCAGCTGGTCTTATCTCCTCAGACTGGAGGCCTGAGTCCTCATCCAGAATAAATCTCAGCTGAACTGTGTTGCTCCAAAGCCTGAAAGCATAAGCAGCCAAATGCTTCTAGTTTCTCATCCTCATGCCTTATACAGCTTTCTGCTTTCTACCACTCCCTGGGATTAAAGGCTTGCTTTCTGGGATTAAAGGCGTGATGAGTCACCATGCCTGTCTGTATCCTTGAACCCATGGATTTCTGCCTCTGGAATGCTAGGATTAAAGGCGTATGCTATCACTGCCTAACTAGTGGCTTTTCTGTTCTCTGACCCCAGATAAGTTTTTAAGGTACACAATATTTTGGGAAACACAATACCACCACAGTGAAGGGTAAGGATTTTAGCTCTTAGCTATTGCTCTGACCTCTTGGCTTTCATCTCTGTATTGCCTCTGTGTTTCTTATTTAATAAGACTTTTGGTTACATCTACAGAAAGTGACCACTGTACTCTGCCAAGACAGGGTAAGATGGTCTTTCAGAATTCCTGCTTCTGAAAATAGTCTGTCAGATATTCTAGGCCGGTAGCCAATTTGAATGCACCAACAATGCTAAGAAACATTAGGTGACTGTCCAGGCTGCCAGCTGTCTCGGTCTACTCTTGCAAGATTCCTGAACATTGCTTGCATCCATCTACCATTTCTCAGGTACCATTATATTCCTTCTCATGTCTTTGATGGGATTGAAGACTAGCAGTTATAGTTACAACTTACTGTGTGTGTGTGTGTGTGTGTATGTGTGTGTGTATATATATATATATAATATCTTAGAACATATTAAGTATTAGATTCAGGTTCTTTATGATAGGACACCTTTTGGAATGATCTTTGTAACATGCCATTTACCTATGCTCTATACTTCTCTGGATTTTGTATGTGTTTGTTGCTTGATATTGTTCGCATTGGTTGTAGTTCCATCTTATGTAGGTCATTATCCCTCATTATTCCTGGACAATATTTGATAACCGTTTCTTTGTATATAGTCTTGTATTAGGTTAGAACCTTCTTATTTAGGCAAAAAGGGGGAGATGTAGTGGGTAGCCATTCCAGCTTTGTTCTGGAAGTTCCAACCCCCATTGAGGCTTCGGTAACTGTCACGCCTACAAGGCAGGGCCAAGGGAGGACCCTGGAGACCCGAGATTGGAATGGGCCAGTGCTCTCTCTCTGTTCTGGGACCGAGCAGAGCTCCAGAGAACACCACTGGACTGCGATACACCTTCCCCAGACCCTGCGACCTACCTATCCCTTCATTTGTAAGTTATCCACTAAATAAATCTTCCTTTTAACGACGTGGAGTGGCCTTAATAATTTCACCAATAAGACAGAGTCTATCTATGTCATCCTGGCTGTCCTGGAACTAGCTTTGTAGACCAGGCTGGCCTCCAACTCAGATATCAGACTGCCTCTGCCTCCCAAGTGCTAGGATTAAAATCATACATCACCACAGCTCAGCTAATTTTACTTTTCGTGTGTGTGTGTGTGTGTGTGTGTGTGTGTGTGTGTGTGTGGCTGGGTACAGGTGTATGAGTTCCTAAGTTGAGTTCAGTGATCATGAAAGACAGGCAGGGCACTCAAGGCACATCTAATGAGCAGAGAATCATATTTAACCAAAATTTGCAAGAACCTCTCATTGACTGGCATGGGAGTGGGGCCTGACTCCCCTCTTTCCAGCTGCTGAGTGCTGGGATTACAGGGGTGGGACAGCACACCCGGCTCATGCAGTACTGAGAGGATGGAACCCAGGGCTTTCCCCTCCACTCATAAGTCAGATCCCCAGTGCTGCTGTCCCTTGCTTTTGTTTTATTCAAAGTTAATTATAATTATTTTTTAAAATTCTTCCTTCCTTTTTTTTCTTTCTTTCTCTATTATGCATGCTTACTCCAGTAAACCCAATACATCTGACCTCTCTAGGCACCAATACTTATGTGAGCAAAGCCACAAACATATACATTTACACAGTTAAAAATAATAAAAATGAAAACAATCAGCTAACATGGCATTTAAAAAAAAGAAAATAAAAGCAAAGGAAAACAGGGCTGGGGATGTTATGAGGCTTCCAGTGGTGCTGGGTTAGGAATTGAGTTGGTCTAGGCTGTCTTGTCACAGCACACAGACAAAACAAACCCATTTCTGACAGTTGTTGGAGGATAAGAAGAAGCCTGGGTACTGACTGGAAGTCTGTCTATCTTTCTTCTTTTTTTTCCCAGGGTTTCTTTGTATAGCCCTGTCTGTTGTAGAACTCACTCTGTAGCCCAAGTGGGCCTCCAACTCTCAGCCTCAGCCTCCAGAATGCTGAGAACACAGGTCTGAGTGATCACTTGTGGCTAAAAGTTGGGATTTTTTTGCTGTTTGTTTAGTCTTTGGTACATGGGACTCATATCTAATAGTAGTAGAAACAAACTTGGGAATCAGTTGCTCTGCCTTAGGAACTCTGAGACCTTTTGTTTTTCTGGGGATTTTTTTTTTTTGGTTATTGTTGTTGTTGTTGTTTCCTATCTGTAAATTCATATTTCTTTTCTTTTTCCCCCTCACCCCAGACAGGAAGCGAAATTTTTATGGTGTTTTCCTTTTCATGTGGAGTATACTGTGTCAGTCAGGAGAGCCTCCTCACAATTCTGCATATGCAAATTGGTTTTTAGTTCTGGCCCTCTAGAGGCTAGGAAACACAGGGAACAAAAAGGATCTTGAAAAATATGTCACATGGTTGCCTCCATCTTGTTGAAGTCATCAGCCAAGATGGCTGCCATCCTTTTGAATGTTTCCTTCTTGGTGAGGTAAACAGCCATGCTGTAGGCTAAGTGTAGTTACTGGAAAGTTTTGAACTGTGACCCCACTACCACACACATACACAGGCACACCCAGAGACATGTAAATTCAAAGAACCAAGGAGATGCCATAACAGGCTGCTCAGTCTTCTCTCAGAGATTAGGCCTCAATTTCAGTTTCCTGAGACTTGAGCAGGCAGTTTCTGGGAGGGCCATGAACAAAAGACAAAGTCCTTTGAGTAGCTCCCTTTCTGCACATACACTGACTACTCAAGGTTCAGTCAACTGTTTACTGTCTGGGACCCCTCACCAACTTAGAGCTACATGCACAAGCCAAGGACAGAGCCTGGGCCAATAAGTCAGTCCCCACAGTCAGTACATGCTAGGCCAGTCAGTCTTCATGGCAGCTCAAGGACAAAGCCTGGGATTTGTCCAGGCCTGCCCAAAAATGGTAACTGTAACCTCCAACTAACCCTAGCCAATTAAAAGTTACTAACATGATTGCCACTCACATAAACCAATCCTAGTCTGTTCCTATGTAGTCCGTAAACCCCAAGCCCCCTTGCCTTAAAAACCCTGCCCCATCACCACTCAGGGTCTCTCCTGCTCTGTTGCTGTGTCCCAAGTTAACTCATAATAGTAAAAAGACTCTGCTTTTGCATCAGATTCAGTCTCTTGGTGGTCTTTGGGGGACTCTGGGTACAACAAAATAAAATTTGAAAATAAACTAAACATACAATAAAGTAACAGAACAAGAAATTAAAAACAGACAAAGAGAAAAACCTTCCCAGAATTGCAGAAATAAAAGGAAGCCTGGTATGGTAGTGAAAACCTTTAATACCATCATTCAGGAGATAGAGGCAGATGGACCTCTATGAACTAGAGGCAGATCTGATCTAGGTAGTGATTTCCCAGGCTATGTAGAGAGGCCCCTGTCCCAACTAATTCAATGAATAGAAAATATATAAAACTTGGAATCAAAAAACAAAGAAACAAACAAAGGAAGGCAGTGCTGGGGGCCTGGCTCATCAGGAGGAGGGAGCCCTGGCCTAAGTGCCCAAAGTCTTGGGCTCCATCCTCTGAACTGCAGAAACTCATCATACTGGACCCATCTGCAACCCTAGCACTCAAGCACTGGAAATAAGCAGATAGCCTGGGGAGGGGCTGCTTCCATGCTGCTTTCCAGAGTTGGCCCTTTTCAACTTTTTGAGGGAACTCTATGCTCATGGGTCTTTTAGGTGCTCTAGCATGCTCTCAGACTCTAGGTGTGTCCTTGCCTTGCTGAAACCTCTGTCCTCTGGTAGGGAGACAAATGCAAAATAGTTGCTCAGATCTGAACCCCTGTTCTCAAGAATGTGCAACAGTCACTCTGTCTGATCTAACCATCTCCCCTCTCTCAAACTTGGTGCTTCATTTATTTTGTTCAATCTTGATTTTATGACTTGTTTTGTGTGTGCCTGCTTGCTTGCCTGCCTGCTTGTCTATCAGTGAAGTGAACCATGTGCATGTCTGCCTGGTGCCCACAGAAGGCAGAAGAGGGGTTTGGATCCCCTCTAACTAGAGTGATAGGTATTTGTCAGCTGTCATGTCGGTGCTGGATTTGAACACATCCCTCAGGAGAGGTGGTGCTCTTCACAGCTGAGCTATCCTGAGCTGTCCTGGAACAATTCTGAGGGATTGAAGCTGGCCTCTTCTATGCAGCTAGCTCAAGGACAGCTTGAATTATGTGAAAGATCCTGTCTTTAAAATAGATAGATGGATGGGTAGATAGATAGATAGATGATAGACAGACAGAACAAATAAATACAGTCAACTTTGAACAGAGAACAAGGAAAAGCAGAAGCCAGGTCAAGGGCAGCCTGGGTTATGTGAAAGATTCTGTGTTTAAAGTAGATAGGTAGGTAGGTAGGTAGGTAGGTAGGTAGGTAGGTAGATAGACACAGACAGACAGAGACAGAACAAATAAACACAATCAATTGAATAAACAAACACAGAACAAGAGAAAGCAGTGCTGGGTATCTATCTGGCTTATGAGGGGAAGGGAAAACCATGTCCTAGGGTGCTTCAAAAGCCCTGAGCTCTGTCCTCTGAGTACTGCATAAACTTGAGTGTCTATAATCCCAGCACTCAGGAGCTAGAAATAGAAGGATCAGAAGACCATCTCCAGCAACATAGCAACTAGGAGCCATTCTGGTTGAAAATAGATCCTCTAAAATAAATAAACAGAATGATACTATTTTCTGACTCAAGAGAAAACATTTAAAACAAATCACTAAAACAATGTATTATTTCTGGAAATAAAATACAAGTGGGAATTTTAACTATTCCACTGCTTTTTTTTTTTTTTTTTTTTTTTTGGTTTTTCGAGACAGGGTTTCTCTGTGTAGCTTTGCGCCTTTCCCAGAACTCACTTGGTAGCCCAGGCTGGCCTTGAACTCACAGAGATCCGCCTGGCTCTGCCTCCCAAGTGCTGGGATTAAAGGCATGCGCCACCACCGCCCGGCCACTGCTGTTTTAATATGCTTTAACTCAGTATTTAGTCTGAGAATTGGGGGTGGGGGTGGAGGTGGGCAGCAGTGGCAGCAACAAACACAACAAAAACAAAATCCCGAGCAAGCAGTGAAATGTTTTTAAAAGGACATCTAAATGGCATAGAACTGCCATCACTGCTTCCCTCCCTCACCATCCCCTAATTATGCCAGCCCTTGGCCCCATATACTCCTGTAACAGATATGTCAGTCACACTAACCTTAACCCTTCAAGGCTGCGATCTTTGAAGAGGTCTCTGCAGATGAATGGATTGGGGCACTGTGCTTGTCTGGCATCCATGTGCTCCTGGTCTGGTCTTCCAATTACACACAAGTTAGATATTTCCCTTCTTCATTGCCTTGGCAAGTGTTCTATGAAAAACAAATAAAATGAAATAATGAAACTGAACTAAAGTGAAATGCACAGGCGGCAGCAGGATCCCCTTTGGAAGTGGTGCAGTCGCTGCTGTTGCAACAGCACGCACATATCTGGGGAAGAGAGCACATGTGCAGCTCTGTGCTCCACGCTCTGAGATCAAACGCAGCTGAGCATAGGGCTGGGAATGGGAGGGCAGAGGAGGGAAGAAGACAGGCAGAGGGCAAGAGGCCAGTGGGAGTGGAAGAACCAAGAAAAGACTAGGAGGAAAGCAGAGAAAAGGCAGAGGAAGGAAGTAGAGGAAGAGGCAGGGGGAGGGGTGAAGAGTCAGTGTCAGTTGTGGCGGAGTGGGCAGGAAGTTGAGCTTAGGATAAGGCAAATTATCCACAAAGTTGCATCAGTAGATACTAGTGGCAGAGCCACTTCATCTTTTAAATCACCTTAATGTTACAAACTTACAAAAAAAAATGTGCTGATGAGCCCCTGAGGAACAAGAGCTCCCTGGAGGTGGGTGGAGGACCTCTCATTTCCCTCTACCTCTGGGTACATCTGTGGTAAAGTGCACATGGCCTTGGTTTAGTCCAGAGCATTCACCATCCCAAGAAGGGCAATGAAGAAAAACTGACTCCTGTCCCTTCTGACCACAGGGACCCTGGACAGTCAGCCTCTGGGGAAATAAGTGAAGCCAGGGCCTTTCCCACATCTCAAGAGAAGTGCAGACACCAGCCCATCTCCTCACCAGCTGCTGAGGCTTTGTCTTCAGTGAAGACTGTGTCACTCCATCAGCATTCCAGTAGGAAAAGGTGCAAACCTGCCACCAAGCTCCTGACACCTTTGACTTTGGAAGTGGAGTGCTTGGGAAAACGGGTCCTTAAGGACCCCTTCCCTCAACAACAGTGACCAAGAAACAAAGTAATCCTCTCAGGGAAGCATGGGCAGCTCAGTTATTTGTCCTGGTCCAGGGGTGGGTTGAAGCTGATTAGAGGGGAGCTGCTCCACAATCTGCTGCAGAAGTGATGTGACAGCTTCAGCATGTTGTCAGTGCCTTACAAAGAGAAAAGGGATGGTACTGGTAGTGGCAGCACAGGCTGGGGCATTAGCACTGGTTTTGGAAATCAGTAGGCAGGGGCTATTGTCTAGGCCTGAGCACACAAGAAGAGTCCTCTAGTTCTCTGGTTGGCTGGCACCTCCTCCATCCCTTCCACTTAATGGCATGGGGGGGGGGCACAGTTTCTCCAGACAGCAATCATAGGAACCTCATTCTCCCACTCTCTCCTTCCCCTCCACTGGGTGCAGTAGCCTGCTCTCAAAACCTACCCCAGGCTTCTGCACCAAGCCCATCCAGCTACCTTAAAGGCTTTCTCCCCTGAAGCCCTTTCCTCATTCCTGCATTGCCAGCTCCCTTTACTCTCCTACATCACATCAGCACACAACACCTTGATAACTCTTATCTTTTAAAAGCATCCTCCAGGGCTCAGTGGTTAAGAGTGCTTACTGTGCTTGCAGAGGACCAGAGTTTGTTCCCATCTCCTACACCTGGCAGCTCACGACAGGTAGCTCCTGATCTAGAGGATCTGGTGCCCTCCTCTGGTCTCTGTGGACACCTGTAATATATATGCACATAACCACAAATAAGTAATTAAAAAGAAAATAAATATTTTTAAAAGCATTGCCATCTCACCACCAGGGGAAAGTCCTTTTGGTAAATGATCCTGGGAGACTGAAAAGTCCATGTGCAGAGGAATAAAGTTAGACCCTTATATTTTTTCCAAATATCAGTTCAAAGTGGACTAAAGAACACATGCAAGACCTGAATCCACTAAATTCTTACAAAAAACCCTAGAACAAAAGCTTACTGGCAGGTATGGCAGCTTACACCTCCAATCCTTGGCAGGCAGAGGAAGGAAGGTGCTAAGTTTGATAATAGTGTGGGCTAGAGAACAAGCCCCTGAAACAAAAGAATAAGGGCTGGAGTGATAGCTCAGTGGTTAAGACTGCTTGTCCTGCAAGTAACAGGGCCTGAGCTGGATTCCCAGCATTCATGTGAAAGCTGACATGGCTGCCAGTGCTTATAACCCCAAAACTGGCAGAGGGAGCCAGGTGGACCCTGAGAGTTCACAGTTCAGCCAGTCTATTTAAATAATAGCAAGATTCACATCCAGTCATTCAGTCTCAAGGAAAAAACCAAAATGTTGACAAAGGAAGACACCTGATGTCCTGCTCTGGCCTCTGCATGTGGATGCTTGTCACATACACACACACACACACACAAAAAAAAAATCCTGCTCTGGCCTCTGCATGTCTATACATAGTTACATATGGATGCCTATGAGACATAACACACACAACACATCAATCATAAGCAAAGTTTGGGGCTGTAGACATGGCTCAGCAATAGAATATTTGCCTAGTATGCACAGGTCCTGGGTTTGCTCCCCAGTGCATCACAGTCTTGGCACATTGCTGAGGTTGCAGAAAGGGGCCTGGCATGGGAAGAAGAATGTGGATGCAAACTCCAGCCCTGCTGTTCAACAGTGTATCTGCTATTGGACTCACATGGTTCTCCAGCTTTCTTAGGAGCATAAAGTAGATACTACTCAGGCCTGCAGGGAACAGAAACTGAGGGAAGAACTGTAGAAGCCCTGGGGTTGGGCCTGTTCTCCTTCCTGTTGCTTATCAGGGCCAGACTGGAGCTGTCCTTTGCAACATCCATTGCTCTGACTGTTGGTTATGCCGCGGCGCTGCCCCTCTTGGCTGGTCGCCGCCATGCCGGTGGAGGAGCATGCTGATTAAAAGAATCATAGCCATGGTTACCTTTTTAGAGCTTTATTGGTGGGGGGGAGAGAGACAGAAAAAGACAGAGAGAGAGAGAGAGAGAGAGAGAGAGAGAGAGAGAGAGAGGGAGAGTGAGGGAGAGAGGGGGACTAACGGGGGAAGGAGCAGAAAGGAGAGGGGACAGAGAGCCCACAGAGGGCCCACCCGCTTTTTAGGCTGGGAAGCCGGCAAAGGATGATGATGTAATTAAGGACGTAAATAAGGACCAAATCCTTACATCCCAGACTTTCCCTTATTATAAAAAAAGCAGGTAGATGGGACTAGGGCGTTGTTCCTCTCAAAAACTGCTTCCAGCTGACTTTTGGACATTGGTTGTCTCTTAGGGAAATGGAGAAGGGGAGTTTTCCGAGGTAGACAGGCGTCGTGGGATACTGTCTGTCATCCGTTTGCTCTGGAGACATGTATCCCTCTTGGCTGTGGCTGGGAACTTTGTTTGACAAGATGCTGGTAACACAGAAAAAAAAACTTAGAGAGATAAAAGAATCATTATTATTTTATGTTGACATTTATCTGAGGTAGATCCAGCCTGTCTCTATGGAATTTGAAACATGTTAAGCTTTATCAGAGACAGATTTTTTTTTTTTTTTGGTTTTTTGAGACAGGGTTTCTCTATGTAGCTTTGCGCCTTTCCTGGAACTCACTTGGTAGCCCAGGCTGGCCTTGAACTCACAAAGATCTGCCTGACTCTGCCTCCTGAGTGCTGGGATTAAAGGCTTGCGCCACCACTGCCCGGCCAGAGACAGATTATTTTAAAGCACCTGTTTCCTTTACTGGTTCAGCATCTAGGAGACAGGTGATCAATTGTTAAAAGCATCTCATAGCAATAGATGTTTACATTAAAGTCTTTGTAGTGCCCAGACGCTTTTGGGTCTGGGGATGTAAATACCTTTTAGCTGTTACAGTTTCTTATTTGATGATCTCTGGACTCCAGTTCTGTGGTGGTCCTGTACCATTAGCTGAACAGTGAGTTAGAACAGGAAACTGGGAAGAGAAAAGCTTGTGGTACATGAGAAATATATATATATATATTTTGGAATTAAGGACAAGGCAAAGATCAGGGCCCTGTCTGTATGCACATGAGAAACACAGGCAGTGGATCTGGAGTGAAGCAATGAGCTCTTATTTTAGGTGGAAATCTTTTTTCAGTAAGTAACTCTGAAAGTGCAATTAAATCTGGTGAGGTGGTAAGGCTGTCTTCTGTACCCAACAATAAAGGAGAGGTGGCATCCCAAAACTCCCAGGACTGAGTCAGTGGCTCTGGTGTCCACAAGGAAAGAAACGGATCGCTTCCCTGCTGCGTTCTGGGTTCACTGCCATGTCTGTAGCCAAGCCTAGGTCTGCTGGAGGTCTTAGCTTGATGTACCCATGCATCTTGGTGCATGGGGGCAGTCAGCTGACTCTTTGTCTTTCTAGGCGGCACTTTTAACAAGGCTGTCGATAGCCTGGCAGGGCATTCGCTAGCCCGTGGCCTTTTCCTCACTTAAAACAGGGACCCAACAGCTTTTGGGAGTCAGCGAGTGCCAGCACTTGGCAATTTTGTTTTCCGATTTTTATCTCTTCCCTGGCACACCTTAAATGTCACAGATGACTCTTTTGCCTGTGGGGTCAGGAGCCTTGCTCTCCAGATGCTTAAGTTTTAGTCAGGGAGGTCTGGGGAACAAAAGACGGATTTTACTCTATGTCCTGAAAATTTTTTTTTTTTCTGCTGATCGATGGCTTAAGGACAGCTTTTGGAAGATCTGCCAGTAGGCAGACTATAAACCAATACTTTCCGGAAGACTTGTCTGAGGCTATAAGCTGATTTTTTTTTGGCTTAAGAGCCATCCTGACTACTGTAAACTTATATGTATGAATCTTAGCCGCTTCCAGACCCATCTGTGCTTCTCAAGGCAGTTTGAGAATGAGTGGGTGGAGTTAAGATGAGTTAGGGCGAGTCGTAGAAGCCACCTAAGCCTGCCCACTTGAGCCCGCCCACCGCCTGCGGAAGTCAGACATAAAAGGTTGCACGTGGAGACGCAGAAGTGGGGAAGGAGAAGGGTTTAGAAATTTAGCAGAAAGCTTGGAGGTAAAGTAACTCTTATTTGCCTGTTCTCTGGCAGAAATTCCCATGACTCTGTTATGTGGCCAGGTTTACCGGTGCCTGCCCCTATCTGCCAATGTATCCGCCCCTTTGTCCCATGACTATAGCCGAGAGAAAAAAATTAAAAAATTAAAATAACAAACTGGGATCAGACTACAATCTTGGGCGTCCCCAAAGAGTGGAGAGAGATCCATGAATCAGCTCAACTTCGCCATCCTCTTCGTCAAGGAATGCGAAGGGCTGCAGCTGCACTGCAGTTAGTCCACCCGGTAGACCAAGACAGCATTTACTTTCTCATTAGAAATGAAAACGTGCCGTTGCTAGTACAGCTCGAGGACAACTCCGGGATGTCCATCGCAAAGTTTATAGCTCAGACTACAGCCACAAGAACAGCGGACTTACTGTGGTGAAGAATCATGGCGGTAGCAGTGTGGGGGTTCAGCGGCGGCAGCGAGGCACGCGCGCTCGCGGTCTCACGGTCTCGCTGGACAGGGGAAGAGGCGGCAAGCAGCAGCAGTCAGCAGGTCCTCAGTGCTCAGTGGTGTATCCGAGTCTGAACGGCACCAATGTTATGTTGGTTATGCCGTGGTGCTGCCCCTCCTGGCTGGTCGCCACCCGCAGTGGCCATGCCAGCAGAGGAGCATGCTGATTAAAAGAATCATAGCCACGGTTACCTTTTTAGAGCTTTATTGGGGGGGGGGGAGAGACAGAAAAAGACAGAGAGACAGAGAGACAGAGAGACACAGAGAGACACAGAGAGAGATGGGGGAGAGAGGGAGAGGGGGGACTAATGGGGGGAAGGAGCGGAAAGGAGAGGGGACAGAAAGCCCACAGAGGGCCCACCCACTTTTTAGGCTAGGAAGCCAGCGAAGGCTGATGACGTAATTAAGGACATAAATACGAACCAAATTCTTACACTGACTACTCTGAATGGCTCCAAACTACACTAGACCCTGCATGGGAGCCTCAGTTCACATTATCTGTTCATAAAGACTACATTCTGGTAGTATCATCCCCTGGGAATGGGCCCTGTGACATTAATAAGATAATGTAAGAGAAGTGATACTAGGAATAGAAGTCAGACTCTTGCACATGCTAGGCAAGCACTCCACCATTGAGCTACATCCTTAATCCTCTTTATGTGTATTATTTTGAGACAGGGTGTGAACAAATTGACTAGACTGTTCAACTCACTGTAGTCTAAACAAGCCTCCCACTTATGACCTTCCTCTCTCAGTCTCCCAAGAAGTGGGAATTTGTGGGGCGCTTACCCATCACCCCCACAGTTCCCCAGAGTTTTCTTGAGTGCGAGCAGCAGGAAATATTAGATAGAAGGATTTATTGAGGAGAATCTTTCGGAGATAAACAGATAGAAAACAAAGGATAGCCTCGAGAGGGCCTGGAACCTATTCCAACGGGCCCTGACTGTCTCTGCCCCAGGGTTTTTAGAGAGATGCCAAGGGGTGGAGCAAAAGGCCTCCTCCCCCAGCACAGCCAAGTGCAGACCATCTCAGACACCTGCACTGAGGCCCGTGGTCCTAATCATCCTCTATGCAGACCTGCTGGGTAAAGCCACAAGGAACCCGAGAACGGGCTCCCACAGGAATTATAGGCTTTTCCCACTAGACCAGGTGGATATTTATTTGTTTGTCTATCTACATATCTCTTGAGCCTGGGTCTTACTACTTTAACATATATAAAGAGTTCTCATAAGAATTAAGTATAACCCTTTTGTGTAGGATTGTTCTTTCTTAGTTTAACTTTTAAGTTTTTCTTGAACTGAAGTCATTGGAAGTTAGTTTTAATTCTGGTTGTGAAGCTGAAAATGATTTGAGACCATTAAAGCTTAGTGGGTGTTGAGGAGACTGGAGTTGCAAGGCTGGGCCCTGTATGAACCTGAGATGAGCTTTACTAGGTTTTATAGTGCATGCTACATTCAGTGCAGACCATGCATTGGTTGGTCAAAATGAGGGAATGAGGAGATTTTGGACGCTGCATTCTCTTAACCGTGTAGCAGTCCTGCTGACAAATCAGGAACATTGTTTTTGTTTATAATAAAACTAAACAATAACAACAACAAATACCACCCCCCCAAAAAAAAAGCAAAATTTAAAATAATTTTTAATATAAGCTTGAAAGTTGAAATTTTGAGGTAGGATGTTACAAGGAAAGTAAATCTTTAAAACAATGACGTAAGAAAGTTTGAAAATGTAGGCTTGACTAACACTAACCATAAAACACTGTGATAGCTACTTTTATGTCAACTTGACACAAGCTAAAATTATATGAAAGGAGAGAAACTCAGTTGAAAAAATGCTTCCCTAAGATTCTGCTATAAGGAATTTTCTTAATTAGTGATTGATGCAGGAGGGCACAGTTCATTGTAGTAGTACAATTCCTAGGCTAGTAGTTCTGGGTTCTATAAGAAAGCAGACTGAGTAAGTCATGAGGAGCAAGCCAGTAAGCAGCACCTCTCCATGGGCTCTGCATCAGCTCCTGCCTCCAGGTTCCTGCCCTATTTGACTTCATGTCCTGACTTCCTTAGATGGTAAACAGTGGTATGGAAGTATAAGCCAAGTAAACCCTGTCCTCCCCAAGTTGCTTTGGTCATGGTGTTTCATCACAGTAATAGTAACCATAAGATGCCTAACCTGAATCTTGACCCCTAACCACACCCCCACCCCTGACCCTGACCTGAACCTGGCCCTGGACTTGACAACAACCTCAGATGCTGGAACAGTCAGGTGATAATTGTAGAGACTCTTTCAGTCTGAGGAGATACTATAATTGAAGTTGTAAGTGTTCAAGTTTTGACTGTTGTGTTCAGGAGTGTTCAGCCCTATGTAATCCAACAACCTCTTGAAGTTGGATGCTGCTCTTTACTTAGAGGTGGCCTAGCAGGTTTTTGCTTGTTTGTTTTTCTTAAAACTGTTCTTTCTTTCCATAGAGAGTGGCTGTGTTCTTTGGTTTCTTGCCATACCTACTTACACTTAACATAGATACCTGTGTATTCACACACACTCACACACACACACACCTTGCAGATCAACTTTCACAAGACAACCTCAAACTACCACTTTTCCAAATCCAAAAGAGCTCTTTTACTAATATTAATGATTCCATGCAAACACTAGAGGTAAAAAGGATGATAGTCTAGACTATCTGGTCTTAATTGACTAAGACTTGGCCCACTAGTTCAAGAGAAAGCTCCTACAGAAGAGGTCTGTCTTAGTGTTTACTTTTGCTGTGAGTAGACACCATGACCACAGCAACTCCTGTAAAGAAAACATTTAATTGAGGGGGCTTACTTACAGTTCAGAGGTTCAGTCCATCATGATGGGGAGCATGGCAGCATACAGGCAGACATGGTGCTGGAACTGAGAGTCCTACATCTTGATTCAGAGGCAATAGGAAGTCCTGACTGTCTCACTGAGGGAAGCCTGAGAAAAAGACCTCAAAGCCTGCCCCTACAGTGAAACATTTCCAACAGGAGGTGTGGCACAGATTAAAGGTGTGTCCTCCAACCTCAAGGTTTGGATTAAAGGCATGTGTCATCCAGCCTGCTCCAACAAGACCACAGTTCCTCCAACAAGGCCACGCCTCCTAATAGTGCCACTCTCTATGAACTTATGGGGGCCAAATACATTCAAACCACTACAAGGTCCCAGAGTCACGTAGAAAGGACACTCTCCAAACTGTTAAGCTACCTGCAGCCTGTGCACTGTGTGCCAAGTTCCCAGCTTTGGTGAGCTATCAGTTGTCTTTGAGTCATTTCTACTCCTAAAAGTTACACCTGGACCATATTCCTGTAAATAACCCCAATAAACCCCATTGGTTCACCAAATTAGTGTTATCTATCTATACTTTGGTCTGTTGTGAGTTCCCTGTGTGGAGTGAATAGACATGTGTGTTGCATCTTCCCAGGAAAAATTTTGCCACACAACACAAGTTAACAACTGAAGCTAACTATGACTTCTCCAAATACCAACATGTTGGTCAGATATAGGTGGTTTAGGTTAAGTATTTCTTGGCTCTGATCCACTATGGCACTTTTATACTCCTGAAGCATTCTTTGCCCTCTTTCCATAGCTCAATGATCAGAGACATTCATTGCCCATGGATGCTGATTATTGATGCTCCAAGTCTCAGCATTCTGGGTGTCTAAGTTACAAATGAATATTTGTTAGAAAATGATCACCCTTGAAAAAAGACCTGAAGCTCTGTGATAGGGCTTTTGGCATAATTATTGTGAGATGTGCTGACCGTGGGATAGGGCAAACATAAAGTATATGGTGTTGAGTAATATATTAATAGAACATAGAAACGGACTTCCTGTGGCTTTAAAGCTGTAATTGCTCACTCAGCCCAAAGCAATGGGAATAGGTGAGTAATGCTTCCTTCATGCCTCTACCTGCATAGTGAAAGTGTTTACTGTTGGCCATTTTCTCTTCTTCCCTGTTTGGGAGTATTATTTGTATAGCCTTGAAATATATTCAAATCTGTGAACATGTATTTGGAGTGTGCGTGCCTAGACATTTTTTTTTATATTGAAGAAAAAAAATCTTACAATCCTGAGACTGTGTAAAACTTTTCAGTACTTAGAAGTGAATTTAAGGGCGGTCCAGTTATTTTATTGCTTTGATCTTTCCCATTTATATAAAAGTCAATGGTCACCTACCAATGAAGCAATTATGGTTCTGCCAGACATCTCTAAGGTGTCCTAGAAGCTCCTGCCTTCTTTTCCACCTTGTGGTTTCATGTAAAATGTGAAGCACTACACTTGCATTCAGCTCACCAGTAGAAGTTGTGCTGACAAAAATCAAGCTGACATCTAACTAAGCAGTTTGTTCCCATAGGGCACTGATAACCTCTGTTCAAAGCTCCTGGTAGACTTTGCTTGTTTTCACTCCAATTTTTTGTTACTCTTTTGAAAGCATGTATTATCTTACATAAAATTATCAACATCAACTCAAACAGGAGCCCTTCCCTGCTATATGGAAATCTGCTGCTTTGAATTTTTCCCCTGTATGAGGTACGGGGCAGCACTAGCATCACCATGGCTCCAGTTTCAGCTAACAAAATACAGGTCCTTCCAGAAACTCAAGTGCAGCATATGATGGCAAAACTCTGCTCAAGTCTAGGTTTTGGTGGGCTGAGTCAGACTGTGACCTTTAGATGGAAAAAAAGAGTCAACTTTTAGGCCCATAGTCTTAGTAATTGGGAAGGGCAGGAGTCCCAGACCAGGAGAGAGAAAAATACCACTGTACTAATCTGGAGTCCTTTTGACCTCTATAAAGTGGATCCAAGTTTTATGACTGTCCAGAGAGCCAGGTATAAATTGGACAGAGATTTCTTTGGTCTGATGTGAAGCATTTTTAGGTTTATTTTTAATTGTTTATCAGGGATATAAGCAGTTATTATTGAGAGCAGTCATTTCAAATCATATTTGAAACATGTTTGTCCCTTGATATGAAGTCTGTGAGTAAGGCAAACCTGTTTCTTTGTTGTAATAATGAGACCTAGTAGTTTTGGAAAAAGCAAGGCTTGATTATGTATATATAAAATGAGTTAACAAGCTGGCTATAGCCTTGTGGAAGAAATCTGGTTGTCTGATGCTACTAAGCCAACAAAGTTATAGTTAGCCTAGCCATCAATTACTGTCAGAGATCTGAGAAGGATAAATTATACCTGAATGCAGACCAATCACTTTTTGAATCTATAAAAAAATGACAGAGACTTGTAACATGAATCTTAAGGAATCTTATTAATAAAAGCAAACCCAGGGCCAGTTATTGGGGTGAATGGTGGAAGATCAGAGAAGCAGAACAAGCCACACCCACCTCACCTTGCTAATTCCTCAGCTGATCCTGTTTCCTCAGACTAGATGCCTCTCAGCTGAACTGTGCTGCTCAAAAGCCTAAAAGTTTAACCAGTTCTAGTTCCTGGTCCTCACGCCTTATATATCTTTCTGCTTTCTGTCATCACTTCCTGGGATTAAAGGCATGAGTCACCATGCTTGGCTATTTCCAGTGTGGCTTTAAACTCACAGAGATCCTGATGGATCTGTGCCTCACAAGTGATAGGATTAAAGATGTGTGTGCCACCATTTTCTGGCCTCTATATCAAGTGGCTATTCTGTTCTCTGACCCCAGATAAGTTTACTAGGATGCACAATATATTGGGGAACACAATATATCACCACAGAGACCAATCCAATACCCAGTTCTCCATAGCTGCTGCGGCCCGCGCAGCTGGAGCACGAAATCTGGCAAGGGACGCCGAGGTTAAACAGCACTCTATATACCCAGTTTCAGTTCGTCAGGGAAACAGCTCTCTTTATTCATACCAACATGGGTTTATATACCCCTCTAACAGCAAAAGTCAAGGAATGGTTACTCTGTATCCACCACAGGGGAACTGATCCCCAGCACCCTCCGGAACCCAACTGCACAATTTTCACACAAACAACTTAACTGGGACAGGACAAAAAAGGGCATTTAAAATTAAGGCAGCAAACTTACTGCTGCCGACACATTGGAGGCACAAGTATCAGACAGCATCATCTTCTTTGGCAATCAGGCCCATAAAGCAGAGATTTTTCTTCCTATGGAAGACAGACAGGGGAAGACTGTTCTTACTTTGTCAAGGCAAAAGAGGTGCAATCAATTCCAGTGTCCTGTTGCTTGTCCACAGTTTGGGCCAGGTCCTGGCATCAGGCAATGCATTGGGGGCATCTTGCCCTGTGGTCAGCATTGCCATAATCCAGGCAGAGACGTTATGGTGTCCCATATGTAATCTTCTTTGGAGACCTTGGGTCACTGCTAGGATCTGGGAGTCTGTCTGATATAATAAGCTTTAGATCAACATTTTAAATGCCATATTCTGCAGATCTCTGAAGTATAAGGGCTGTCCAGGTATATCTGAATAGATAAACTTTGTTTCTATCCTGAAAATATATGCAAGGGAATAAGTAAAGCTTATCCTTGTAATTAATTACATTCATCAGTACTTAGTATGACTACAATTAACAAAATTGATTATGATTGACTATTTATTTATGTTCTCTAACAGTCTACAGTAAGTAGCCTTAAAAACAATGATTTTGAATTGAATCTCTTCTAGTATCAAATATGGATTTAGTAAAGAAACAAAACCAAAATATCTATATAAAACATTTATGACTCAGTTTATATAAATAGCTTAAGCTTAACGTATTTAGCAAAGAAAAGGAGGCTAGACAACATTCTAAGTCTGAATAGATCTTGACTAAGAAGAAACATTCTCCAAGTCACTAGTTCTGAACTTTCTCAATGTTATTTTAAAACTGTAGTTTTCTCATTGTTGAATCTCAGTGTAAACATCTGACATACAGGTGGTCCTAGGCTACCCCTGTAAAAAGGTTTTTTTCAACCACCAAAGGGTCAAGACTGATGGAGTCAGAAGCTGTTCCAAGCCCTTTGCCTAGATCATTGTTTTGCTGCATCACAAGAAATGAACATCCCAGTTTCTGGTTAGTATTTAGTGCTCATGGTTGAAACCCTAATTTTTAGCCTTTTATTTTAAGTTCAAATATTAACAATATAGAGCATTTAAAATTTTTTTTAAAAAATTTATTTATTTATTATGTATACAGTATTCTGCCTGCATGTATCCCTGCAGGCCAGAAGAGGGCACCAGATCTCATTGCAGATGGTTGTGAGCCTCCATGTAGTTGCTGGGAATTGAACTCAGGACCTTTGGAAGAGCAAGCTGTGCTCATAACCTCTGAGCCATTTCTCCAGCCCCAATATAGAGCATTTTATAAGCTGAAAATGTCCCATAGTCTTATAAATTTAAATATTTTGAAAACTGTTCATAAAAGGCTTAAGATCTCTCAAAGGTCTTTTTGTAATATCAAAAAATAAAGTACTTTCTTTTATTTAGAGCTTAGATCATTTCTTTGGGCCTACCATTTCTAAAACTGTTAAGATGCATCATTGCAACTGGACTCTTTGGAACTCTAGCCCTTTCATACATTTGTAATCTTCAGTTGTTTTTTATGATCCTTTTTTCTTGTTTTGTTTTTTTTTGTTTTTTTGTTTTTTTCGAGACAGAGTTTCTTTGTGTAGCTTTGGAACCTGTCCTGGAACTCACTCTGTAGCCCAGGCTGGCCTTGAACTCACAGAGTACCGCCTGCCTCTGCGTCCCGAGTGCTGGGATTAAAGGCGTGAGCCACCACCGCCTGGCGATCCTTTATGTTTTTAAAACCATTATCATCTTATCATCTGGATGACTCTTAAATTACAAAGTTTAGCTGCCAGAGCAAGGTACATTCTTGTGTATAAAAGCATTGAGGTGTAGCTTTAATATTTATCAAATATCTTATTTATTAAACACATATAGCCCTCTATTTACATTCTCTAGAAGCTTTCTGTTGAACACTTGGCAAAGACACAAGTACTCAGGTGTAAATCCCTAAATTACCTTTTGTTAATCTGAATAGATTAACCTTAGTGAAAGATAGCTTCTGTTTAAAACATGTTCTTCTACACAACAATTACTTGTACATATATGCACAGTTGGATCCAAGTTATACTCATACATATAGGGTTAAATCCAAATCATATATGTGTCCATATACATATATATGTATATATCTCCATGTTTAACATAAACACTTTGCAGTGAAGAATTATTAGCTATTTTTAAAATGAAGAAAATCAACCAGAATTAACATAATACATTCAAATTTTAAATTCAGTATTTGTAGGTATGAGAAACCATAACCAACACAGTTTATATCCCCTCTGGCTTCTTTTTTTTATGTTTTATTTTTTTTGTTCCCAGACAATATAGAAATTTTTACCAAAATCTTTCTTGTGGTTTCCCTCAGTAGTCTAGAATATATTGTATGGTTACAATATCTTAAACAAGAATAAAAATACATGAGTATACCACAACAAGAATAACTCTAGCCAGGTGGTGGTAGCACATACCTTTAATCCCAGCACTCAGGAAGCAGAGCCAGGCTGATATCTGTGAGTTCAAGACCAGCCTGTCTACAGAGCGAGATCCATCTAGGACAAGTGGTAAAACTACCCAGAGAAACCCTGTCTCGAAAAACCAAAAAAAAAAAAAAAGAATTAACATTAATTCTAAATTTGTATTAACATTGTACCAAGGTGAAGCATCTGAAACTAGCAGTAGTTTTTTTTAAATAATAATAATTGGATCTAAATTATAAGCATATACACACATAATTAAATACAGCTCATAAGCCATATATAAATATATAGATATATATAGATCTTAAACAGGAGATGTACCATATATATGGTATATGGTACATATACATATCTATATACACACCCATGTATGGAACTTTAATTATAAGCTCTTTGACATAAACTGAAAGACAAATTTTGTTATAAATTATACAGATTTAAACCATATCTCATAAGCAACTTATAAATCTTGAGATATGAGCTTATAGTATAAATTTAAAATATCATTATTAATATTATTATTGACCTTTATTATCTCAGGCACAATGACCAGAGCATCCAGAAGTAAATTTTAAGTTTGGGCAGTAAATAAGGGCTGCAGCCAGTACATATTGAACATACTCGACTTGTACATTCAGAAATAAGCATTTAGTTGCCACCTTCATGCATTCAAACCAGACAAAACTTTCTTACTTTCCGCAGCTGAATTTTTAGGTGGGGGAGGAGTGGAAGGCCGTTCCTGCTTTCCTGATGGAGCAGTTCCTGAGGACCTAGGATTTGGCCACCCCTGGTGCGGTGGTGGTGGTGGTGGTGGTGGTGGTGGTGGTTGTAACACTTGGGGAGGGATGGTACAGCTCAGTGGGTAGATCTGCCCTCTAGAAGCCAGTTGCAGTGCTCTGTCACAGTGCGGCAGGGGACCACCCTCCCCGTCCCCCACCAACCCCACCTGTTTACCTCCTAACAATTTTACACTCTCTTGAACTCTCTCTGAAGTTCTTCCTAACTTTCCCTTATGGTACTTGTGACCATATCCCGGTATTTGCATTCCCAAGCAACCTAACTCCAGGAAGACCCAGGCCAGCATACCAGGCGCCTCTACTGGCCTCACATCGTCCACAGGCTGGGCCTCGGTCAGAAGGACGTGGGCCCCCACGAGCAGGGTCGGGGAGTGGGTCTTCTGTAGGCCACATTTCCCGAGCCACTTGCCTGGGGTTCAGTGCTGGGCTCTGGCCAGAGGCTCCAGTATCTGCAGGGGGAGGGGCAGTCCTCTCCTTCACTGCAGGCTGCTCCAGAGACTGGAGAGCTCCACTGCCTTGGGAAGCCAGGACTCCTGAAGTGGCAAAGGGCAGCAAAGGTTCCAAAAAACTAACTTTACATTCCTGAAATCCTGGAAATGAGAAAACAAAACCTGAAAGGGGCCTGAGGCTGGAGGACCTTGGCCCAGGGTAAACATTAGTTTACTGACAGTCATCACAAAGAGACTGACAAGTAACACAACAAACAGAATAGACACACATTCGGAGAGAAGAGTGCTGCACACAGGGACCTCGGCATCCCAACCAGTCCCAAAACAGCCCCAAAGGGCAGCAGATAAGCAACCCAAAGGTCAAAAGAGGGGTTGAGTATCCTCCACCTCCTCCAGCTCAGAGGTCATTGGTGCATCCACCTACTCTTATTGAGCTCCTCCAGTCTGTCCAGACACCAGATACCAGAACCAGCAACTTACTGATCAGCCAAAACCAGTAGAATATGTTTGCCAGAGACTTGGGGTGCCCCTCCAGAACCAGTATTTCGAGAGATTACAGGTTTTGGCACCAATGTTGGGTGTGGGGTCTCACAATAATGGGGAACAGACCACCAAAGTCTGTTAAACCAGAAGCAAACTTTATTCCAGAAAAATAAAAATTAAAAATTATTAAAAAAAAAAAGCACCATTGAGTACAAAATCTTATCAGCTAGCTGAGACCACAGCCAATGTTGGAATTCTGGTGCTTTGGCCATGGAGCTGGGTACTGGCCCTCTTTTATAGTGTCAGGTAGGGGGTGCATGCTAGGAGTCCCATACAAACATCCAGCATGGGATGCATGCTAGAAGTCACGTAGAAACAACTATTAAAAGTTAACTTTGGGCCGGGCGGTGGTGGCACATGCCTTTAATCCCAGCACTCGGGAGGCAGAGACAGGCGGATCTCTGTGAGTTCGAGGCCAGCCTGGGCTACCAAGTG
Source organism: Peromyscus eremicus (assembly GCF_949786415.1). Taxonomy (NCBI): domain Eukaryota; kingdom Metazoa; phylum Chordata; class Mammalia; order Rodentia; family Cricetidae; genus Peromyscus; species Peromyscus eremicus. The sequence goes on along the minus strand of NC_081438.1, from coordinate 43,276,855 downwards.
AGTCCCAGGAAAGGCGCAAAGCTACACAGAGAAACTGTAAGGAACACATGTAAGGCCTAGGGTGAACAACCCTGGTCAGGAGTGATAAGCAATAGAATGATGTAAGTAAACCACAAATGGAGTAGTGATAAGCTATAGACTATGTGTGGATGTAGGGATAAGACTAGAAACCTAGCCAGGAAAGAATATAAAAGATGAAGCCTCAGACCCGACCAACAGAGCTCATCAGGCCCTCGCGCGAGACGACTCTCCTCTGCCAGAGACATGAGATCCTGTCCCCAGTGCAGACGTGGCTGACCTGAGGAAGGCTGACCCAAGATCCAGAGGAACAGACGTGGCGAGTCCAGACCTGTATACCCGGAGAGGTACTCCTGCTTCCATTTGGAAGACAGGATGAATATTGCTTGTAATCTTACTGTGTGAATAAATGAGTGTTATACCAAGTCTGAATCAAGAGTGATTATTCCTCCCCCGTAACTGGGGTATGTGCTCGCTACAGTTGGCGTAGTCGGCAGGATTTTGGGCTTAAGGCCTCCTTGACCACTGAGCACTGAGGAATGTAAAATAAGTAATACAAAAGAATTGGCTATTACTCTGGTGGAGTAACAAATTACAGGAAACCAAATAAACTAGCAAGCGACCTCAAAGCCGCTCTGAGAAATCAACTCCTCGAAGTCAACTCTGAAGACCTAATCTGAAGGTCCAAGGAGGAAGAACTTGTAGGAGAGAGAGTATCAGAAGCAGACGGGAAACACCACCCTCCCTAAGGGTGCGGAGTACCAAAAGAATACTGGACACCTTGATGCCAACCCAGACCCCTGGGGAAGAGCGGAAGGTGCTGGGAAAGAGCTAAATGAGGCACTGGCTGGCCAAAAGGATAGAAAGGATTGCGGATTTAAAATTTGAAAAATTGATAACTGATTCCTTAAATCAGTCTAAACGAATTAGTGACTGGGAGTGGTACCGTAGGAAAAAATTAATTAAATTTTTGTACGGCTTGGTATACCACTTACAATGAATAGATTAATTAAGAAATTTAAGAAGACTAACATCTCCCCGGTGACAGGTAGAGAATATCAAGATGAGGTTGAAGAACAGTGGGGGAAAGTAGCCTCCAAGGTTAAAAATAAGGCCGGCATGAAATCAGTAAATGTGACTAACACATTAACAAATCCGGATGTGGTAGAACAAGAATTAGAGGGATGTAGCAAGGCACAAACTACCGCACTGCTTATGAAAACGGTGCAGGATATTGATAAGGACAGATTAATGGACAAAAGGCTAGCCTTAAACATAGTGAGGAAGGAACAGGAGTGTAGCGCTACTCCTGGATGGAACGGACGTAACACCGTACCATCATTTCCTGTCTCTGCCCAAAGTAAGAGAACTCCTATTAGAAGTACTATATCAGCTCTGAACCCCTTCAGCACTGGAGGAGGTAGTAATTATCCCAAATTTGAAATGGGAACGAAGTTTGAGGAAATCAGGCCATATACTCCTCAGGAGATCTCAGAATTACGGAAAGATTATGCCCAAAATGGACAGAAAGATGCAGAATATATGTGCCGACTGTGGGAAAAAGGAGCTGACACAGTCATGTTAACTGATCTAGAAATGAGAAAGATCAGAAACATAGTAGAGAACCCCTCAGTATCGGAAGCTCTAGAGCATGTAATTGAGACATCAAAAGGTGATACACATCCACTATTAGATTGGATTACTGCAGCTTGGAGATTTGCATTTCTAACACTAGACCTCACTCAATTTGAATCAGCAGCATAGTGGACAACATACGCACAAGCCATAAAACAATGTAGAAAATTAGGTATATTATATTTCATATACAACCAGGTACCCACACCTCAAGCCGCACCTTTTACACCACAATTTAAAAAGATCATTATTAAAGGAGCTCCAGCACACCTTAAAATGAGCCTAGCTGGACCCCTGCAAGCATGTCAAACCATCTCAGATGCCATGGAATTCTTTAAATCTTACAGGGAAATGGACATAGACAAGGTAGTATCATTTAATGTTAATAAGAAACAGAACAAGAAGAAAGTTACACCACGGTTTTCAAACATAAGACCATTTGGAAAACCTAATCAAATGCCCATAAGACAGAATGCAAACAAACCATGGAATCTGATTAGAAGGTTGACAGGAAGGAAAAATATCCCATGGAGAGAAACACAGAGCAACCCATGGAGACAGACATACCAACCAAAACTTTTTTTAGGCAATCGAAATTTCAAACCAAATTTCAGACCAAAATTTTTCAATCAGAACAACCACAGGCCCCCAAGAACAGGACCCCCCAGACGCTACATACCAAGACGGACCTGATCAACCCGGCTGGTAGACCATTCGTAGCTATACCTATAATAACTAACAAAGGGCCGAGAATAGTAAAATGGCTAATAGATACAGGTTCTGAAATTAGTATAATAACGGAATTTACAGAACATTTTAAAACTGACAAAAGGGTTATAATACAGGGAATGGCAGCAGAAACAGAAGTACCAGTAATAAAATTAAGACTCAAATTATATAATAAGGAATATGAGATTGAAGCAGCTAGCTTCAATGCACCCTGTAATATCCTAGGCATTAAAGAAATAAGAAAATTATTCCCAGACTTTCTAAATAATAAGAGAATAGCTAAGGTCAGATGTAATCTAGCAGAAGTAAAAATACAACCTATTAAATTACCACACACACCCCCGACCTTCACGGCACAATACCCTATCAAAGGAGGTATTAAGGAAATAACAGAGACTATACAAACTTTGCTAAAAGAAGGCATTATAGAGAAATCTCAATCATTTAATTATAACAGCCCGGTATGGCCGGTGTTGAAACCTAATGGCAAATGGAGATTTACAGTTGACTTCAGGAGAGTAAATGAAAAAACACCCAAACTTCTAGGACAACTTCCTGATGTGGAAGACATCTTTCTTAGAATTAAAAATTCAGCTCCAAAGGCAATGGCAACTATAGACTTAAGTGATATGTTCTTTGGAATCCCATTACACCCAACATCTAGGGAACTTACTACATTTACATGGCAAGGACAGCAATATCAATTCTTGAGACTCCCTCAAGGGTATTTGAACAGTCCTATTATTGCACACAACACCTTAACAACTACATTAAAGAACTTCGAACCAGAATCAGAATGTAACATATATACCTATGTAGATGATATAATGATAGTAGGACAAGCCATTGAAAAAGTACAAAGTACATTAGAGAAACTAATTCAACATTTAAGAAATGAAGGATGGACTATAAACCTAGAAAAAGTAAATAAAGCAGGAACAGAAGTAAAATTCTTAGGGGTACATTGGACTACAGAAGGACCAACAATACCCGAAACAGTAATAGATAAATTAAAACAAATTAAGCGACCCCAGAATAAAACTGAGGTACAACATCTAATTGGCCTATTTGCATATTGGAGGCAACATATCCCATACCTACAGATCATATTACAGCCTTTATATAAAATAACAAAGAAAGCACAGGATTTTGAATGGGACCAAAACTGCGAAAATGCCATTAAACTGATACTGGAATATATAAACCAGTACAGCCACCTATATTATATACAGCCCGGTGACCATGTATTTGTGGACATCTTGTATATGCAGGGCTATGGTAATTGGAATATATTTTCAAAAATTAAAGACAGGGAAACACCAATAGGCTTCTACTGCAAGAAATTCCCATGGTCAGAGAACAAATATTCGCTGTTCGAAAGAACCATATGGACAGCCTACGAGGCATTCAGGACAATCCACTCACTGCTCAAAGAGAACCATGTGACTCTCTGGTCACATATACCCATTTTGGACTGGGTAAAGGCACCAGGAGAGGCATGGGCTGGACTACCCATGGAAGGAAAGGTACTTCAATGGAAATGGTACCTTCAGGAGTTCCTTCGATCAACACCTCTGTCAGCAAAGGGGTCGGTACCAGCGGTATCGGAGTCGATACTTCAGTCCAACAGGCCCATGACTCCAGAGGGATACATTTTCCCAACCTCAACCCCTCCCCAGAAACAGGTACCAATGGGCCATTGGGGGACTAGAGAGTATGATCCCTCCCTGGTTAATGCCTGGTTCACTGATGGATCAGCAACTACGGTGAACAACAAAGTGAGATGGAAAGCAGCCGCCTATAGACCTGGGGATGGAATGGTCATTACAGACCAGGGCACTGATAAATCAGCCCAACATGCAGAAGTTATAGCCGCACTATTGGCGATAAGACAAACTATAAAGGACAATTATAAACAAATTTATTTATACACCGATTCATGGTGTGTGGCAAATGGCATAGCAGTATGGTCAGGTAAATGGAGAAATAATGGATGGAAAATTAATGGTAAAGACATATGGTCAAAGGCAGCATGGCAGGAATTGGATGCAGCAAGCAGACTAATCAAAATCATAGTATACCATGTCGATGCACATACCAAGAAACAGGATGAGACAAGTAAAAACAATGAAGTAGTAGACAAACTAGCTTCAGCATTAAGTATAAAATTAAAAGGTACATGGAAGGCAAACATTGATCCAGAAACAGGAAAAGGTAAAATACAGAGAGAATGGATACAGGTAAGACCATCAACTAAGGACATACCTATAAGTACAGAAGAGATACTGAAAATCCATGAGCAGTTAGGACATATAGGTACACATGCACTAAAAAGTTGGTTCGATAAAAGAAATCTTAAGATAACATGGCAGACAATAAGGAAAGCAATCAATAGTTGCAACAATTGCCCAAAGGCTATGACAAGATTAACACACAATTACCAAGGGATAATAGGACACCGAATGGATTTTAATAGAATCCTACAAATAGACTTCATAGGACCGTTAAACAGCTTCAAGGGAAAATATTGCTGTACCCTAGTAGACATAACGACAGGTCTCGGGATGGCCCGAGAAAGCACACACCCAGATCAAAACACAACGATACTTACAGTCTGGGGATGGTGTGCAGCATATGGAACACCAGATATAATACAATCAGACCAAGGAACTCATTTCACAGGAGCCAAAACACAAAGAATGGCTAGAAACTTAAACATTCAATGGGACTTCCATAGAGCCTATACACCGACAGCAGCCGGAGCAATAGAAAGATGAAACGGAATGATTAAAAAACAGCTAGAGATGCATAAGGGAATGCCACTGTCATTAGCAATAAAAATAGCAACTTATGAATTGAATACCAGACCCAGAATAAATAGGAAGTCACCAATAGAAGAAGCTATACAAAAACAACATACAATAGATTATCCTACAGTTATAGATAGAGAAGTAATAAGGAATCCTAATTGCCTTTACAGGAACCGGAAGAATAACAAATTATCCCCAGCAGAAATAATAGCACCAGGAACAGGAAACAACGTGTGGATAACTCAAGGTAAAAAGGACTTGAAATTAGCCAGGCTGGAGGATATAGCATAAATGTGTGTCAGGGAGGTGATATTCATAAGGGCAACCCTCCTGATGATTTGGCTAATAGCTATTGCAGTATACATAGTACTGCCAATCTTAGAATTTGTTTTTCCCTTCTGTAACATCATTTACCAAAGAAGCTACTCATACAACATAGTCAACAATACCAATCCTGGATACGCTTCTGCAGCATCCAGAGCAGCCAACTTCACGGTATGCTGGATACACTATCTGCACAGGAGGCAATAAGAATAGCAAAGGTGATGTACACACTAAAGGCAAGCAAGCTATATGCTATTGGGGCCTCTGTGTGCTCATTTTTCTGCCTCAGGTTAGCAGATGTGATGGCAATAACAGCATACCAATGCCAGCCCTATTGGACAGTACACCCACAACAAACAGACCCACCACCATGCCACATGTTATACAAGTGGGCACTAGGAAACAGAATACCATTGCTACTCCAACAATTTATGATCTAGAAGGCAAATTACCACTATATTGGTCAGCAGAGAGAAGATTTACACATTATATAGGAAAAACACATAGTTTTTGGCAAAAATATGCAGCATGTTTAACATATGCCTGGTATAAGGGTTGTGATCAATATAGAATGGCACTTAGCATATACCATCCAAAGAATATATGTTAGAATCAGGGGATGATGTTAACACCAACATACATGAACAGAACCCATTAAAATGCCATTACAATGAATTATGGACCAACATTACCAATCACGCAGCCATATACAACATGTATTGGACAAAGAATTCACATATCAGAACAAACACATTAAGGGTAAACTCACACTATAGGACCAATACAATGGGAATAGAGACAGAACCAGAATTTGACTGTGAACTAGGCATGAATAGCTCCTTTGTGAGACAATATTTCGAACCAGTAATAGCACAACAAATGGAGGAGATAGGTATGCTGTATAATAAGATATCAGAAAGGTGGGAAGAACAAGTATATAATCACAATGATGATTACTATGATGGTGATTACCCTACTAGTACATATTCAATGACACCTAAAGTAACTACAACACCTATAAACCCATGCAACCCTATGAATTGGACAGTATGCAATGATGGTGAAATGGTAAAACCATGGCCAGTAGTATCTGGAATAATACCATTACCCAAACCCTGGGGAAATAGATGTCCTAATAACTTATGGAGATACATTAAAAAACATAAGCTAGATGTACCAGGACAAAATAATACTAACTGGTTATGCGTAGCAGACTATCCCAATTTACCATTCTATGGTAACTTCTCTGTATTATATAGCACAGATAACCCATCAGTAAAAGGAAAGGAATGGAAATGGGATGACTGGACAAAAATACTGCAATTAGGAGTAGAACATTGGAGATTCCCAATCATACTTACAGATATTATACAACAACCTTGGGCTTCAATGAGACACACAATGAAACCTAAATATGATTGCAACACAGACACCACAACACACATCTGCATACTTACAGTAAATTCCACATTACACAGGGAAAAACACTCTTTTGCATATGCATGTATCAACATGTCCGAAGCAAACACAAACATTAGACAAAACAACAATACGAAAACCATAGTGGACCTACATGTAGGACCTTTATTTACTGGAAGAACATCAAGGTCAGTACAAGATCTAATAGCAATCACAGATACAATAGGCCAGGAAATACCATGGCTAGGAATTTTTGCGGACAGTACTGCAAATATAACAGCTACTAAACAGGTCCAGGCAATAATGAGATTTAATGATGACCAACAGTCATATCCAACATATTTTACGCAAGCAAGTAATTTGGGACTTTTTAACCTAACCTTAGCAAAATCACTAGCACGAGGTGCCACAAGCCTGAGAAACAAATTATCATGCTTTACCGAAACAAATAATACAGCGGTATGGACTAACTGTACCACAAATAAAGCAACCACAATAATAAATTTGAATATATATGGTAAAATTACCATAATAAACAAACATATGTCATTAGCAAAATTTGACAGCACACCAATATTAACCATAGGCATGATACATGAACCAAAACATAAAATACATAACATGCTAGGTGGCAGTAAGATATCAATTTGCTGGTTTCATGAATCTAAAGACTTACTGGACATGCCCATACCCTGGGAAGTCAGTGCCAATGTTACTACAGATGAAGTAGCAGCAAAAAATATTTTCATATTTAATAGGGCAATTGAACAAAGGGCATACAATTTCACAGGTATAAGGGAGGTAGAATATATCCCACCATATGTACAAATGGCAAAGGCTATGAGAATCAATAAGGTTATGGATCCAGATGACCTAATGGTACATTATAAAAATGGGATAACTAGATCAGGGAGTTTTTGGCAAACTTTGGATTATGAAATGGATAGAGTAATTGAATTACAGCACCATAATCTCCCATATTATTTCTACATGTTAATGCCAAATCCACAATATAAAGAATGGAATAAGGCTGAATGGGTAGCACACAAACCTAGAGGATCGATGAAATCACATACACAATATTGGGATAAAATATACTATCTCCCGATATCAAGAAATAAGGATTTTCTCAGCAAACATTCCAACACACCATTAATTATATTTAGAGGAAATATGACCAGACCAAATAAAGAAAATATTGGATTATATACAGCTCATTTTCCAAAAGGATACCTAATACCACCAGAAGGAAACCCAACAGTAGTCAAGGCACCAGCTATTATACCAGACCTAAAAAGTCCAGCTAAATTAGTTTTATACCCTAGGATTAGAAAAATTGAAATTACAATAGACTTGACAGCACTGAAACCACCTATAGAATATTGTAGTGATGTGAATTTTAGATTCGATTTAGACTACTCATCACCGACAAGAGTAGGAAGAAAACCACTACAAGCAATGGCAGTAGCAGCCTTTATGGCAGGAGCAATTTTAGGTGGGATAATGGGTGGAGGAGTATCAGCAGCAATGATAGAACCAATAAAGGCAGAAATATACCACATACAAGAAGTAAATAAGAAAACAGCAGAAGCTTTAGCAGCTATATCAAATTCTATAGATGGCATGCATACACTAATACAAACTATGCAAGGCGAGATAAAAATGTCACAAGACCTTTATAAGGAGCAATTCTCCTATCAAGCAAAACTTATTAATACTAACCATAACATGATGATGTGTCAAATGTATCGAACTCAAGTCAGTAATATGAATAATGAATTAAATAGTTTATTTAGCACAGGGTTAGGGAGAAGAACAAGAGAATATCAAAGTATACTAAACCCTGAATATGAAAGCTCATGTACAGATGGATTATGCAATATACATTTAGTATAGATTTTCTTACAAAATTCATTTTCAGCATATCATTCCAAGGCAATACCACAGCTATATACTGAAAGAACAGGAATATCAGAATGGAACCACCAATACTTAGTACCCATAGACCATTACTTATGGACCAATATGAATGACACACCAGTGTACATACCATTAGAAGACTCCATATCATTAGGAGCAAATACATACGTTTATCCACATCTACCAGAAAGCACGCTTGAAACTAGTCAATTAGCAGTAACTACTATCACACAGTCACTAGAAGATGCAGGAGATTACACTTTCTTGATATGTGCTAAATATTTACCTACTTTAGTTAGCTGCATAAATCTTAATGAAACCACAATGAATGATGATATCACAACATTCAATATTACAGAATCAGGATGCTATATGGTACACAACTGTAGCATCCTACAAATGAATTTCACTAATTATGATGGTAAAAACATAACCAAACAAAGAGTGACCACATTAACACTAGAAGAAAAACATTATTTTGATGGCTCACACTTATTTAATGACCCAACAGAATTAGAACATCACCAAACATTTGTAAAACAAGCAATGGAGTTACAACACATTGCAAATTTCAATCAGAAACAACTAGAATCCATACACAACAAAATTAAAGAACAAGATGCAGCCATACATACATCACAAGCACAAACGTACAATCTAGTGAATCTGTTAAGAACAAATACATACATACACAAGGACTGGGCAAAACAGATGCAGAAATGCAGCTTTTGGGATTATTTAGGCAGATTAGTCAGATTAGATCTAATATGTACACCAATTTACACATGGTGGCACTGGATAAAGTTAGCAACCTTTTGGTTTTTAGTAATTTTAGGGATAAGTATTGCTTTATGTTTGTCTGAAAAAAATCAAATGCTTGATAATAACTCCATGCTTAAGATGTCTTACAGGAATCAAGTAACAGGAAACCCACTTTGGAATCCGTCAGGCAGACGCTTCGATTTACTTAGCAAAAATGGAATGAGTAATTTACTATATACCACATACCAAAAATATATGGAACCATTGTCTGATATTTTCTATAGAATAGGTATATTATCTATGGCAGAAACGATACAGGGATGCAAATACTGCACCCATAAATATGCAATGTTCTACCTATCAGAACCAGGTGAGGTAGACAACCTCCCAATGCTCTTGATGCACTTAATGTTCCACTTGACAATAGAAAGAGGTATACATGATATGAGATTAATTGGAGATGGATACATGAGATATTATGGAACCGTGCAATCTAGTATATATAGGGTGAATGGAATGTATAAAATACACAGAAATAACATGGATGCAGCCCTACATATAAGCACCGCTTTAGCTGCAGCATATGTGGGCTGCGGTAATCACAGACTATATGAAACATATAGAACATGGCTAAAACATAATCCTGATGAAGCAATAATAAGCATTGATAAAGATTTCCTGAATGACCCACAGTGGGAAACAGGAGAACCAATGTATTTACAAAGCATATGTACTAGAATATTGTGTAGAGATTTTGTTATAGATGTGTTAAAAGAATTTGCAGCTTATAGCACTTGGTTGAAGTTATATAATGCATATATAGAGAAAAAACATAAAAATAAACCACCCAGAATGAGAAGGATAAGAATGCTAGGATTAACAAATTAGGATAATATATTGTAAATTCCCAGGCTGCGACCTCATGTGATGCCTTTTATGTTGAAGACATCTCAGGCATCAGGGGATGGAATGTAAGGAACACATGTAAGGCCTAGGATGAACAACCCTGGTCAGGAGTGATAAGCAATAGAATGATGTAAGTAAACCACAAATGGAGTAGTGATAAGCTATAGACTATGTGTGGATGTAGGGATAAGACTAGAAACCTAGCCAGGAAAGAATATAAAAGATGAAGCCTCAGACCCAACCAACAGAGCTCGTCAGGCCCTCGCGCGAGACGACTCTCCTCTGCCAGAGACGTGAGATCCTGTCCCCAGTGCAGACGTGGCTGACCTGAGGAAGGCTGACCCAAGATCCAGAGGAACAGACGTGGCGAGTCCGGACCTGTATACCCGGAGAGGTACTCCTGCTTCCATTTGGAAGACAGGATGAATATTGCTTGTAATCTTACTGTGTGAATAAATGAGTGTTATACCAAGTCTGAATCAAGAGTGATTATTCCTCCCCCGTAACTGGGGTATGTGCTCGCTACAGAAACCCTGTCTCGAAAAACCAAAAAAAAAAAAAAAAAAAAAAGTTAACTTTGGTCCAGGCAGTTGTTGGCTATAAGGGGCAAGGGGGTTAAAAGTTAACCCCTGGCTGTTGCCAGAGGAGATGGCTGTAAAGTCGACAGCCATTGTTAAGAGTTAACCTTTAGAGCTAATGATTGTCAGTTTTTAATCTCTTAAGCTTATAATTTTATATTGCTGTATTCCTGGACCTGAAGGAGAAATATGAGTATCCCTCTTGAGAGTCCACCCCCTATCTGGAGGTTTCTGCTGATCTATAAATGAACCTAGAAGCTGACCAGTAATTTAGAGCCTACCGGAGATTGAACTCATGTGAAAATAGGGCTGCAAAAACAAACTTAAATGTGTATATCCTGGACTCAGCAAAACAGGATACCGGGAGTAAAAAATTTATGTTTCTGCACATACCCTGCATCCTGTCAGCCATGACTAATTTCATGCTTATAGTTCAGCCAGTAACTTCAAAGAACTACCTCACCCCAGCTCCCTTGTCCAAAGATATGTAATCCACTGCATGTTAACTTTTCCTAATATAAACCCCTTGTAATTAGTCCTCAGGGCTTCCTCTCTCACTCATGGTAATAGAGTGTCAGAGGAAGTCCCTGCCCAGGCTTGGCTTGAATAAAGAAACCTTTTGTTTTTGCATCAGAATTCAGCTCCTTGGAGTTCTGCTTGGGGGGACTCAAGATGCAGGCATAACAAACCCTTCACTCCTAAAGCAATGGAGCCATCATCCAGCCTTCTGGTGGGAGGACTTATCATCTTGTTTATGATCTTGTTTTTTGCTTTTCTCTCCTGGTTTTCTGAAGTCCCCATGACAACTAGGGAAAAAGTACTTCAGTTCACCTGTCCTCAATGTGAAGGCAAGAACAAACACCATCTGTTGTGTCCTAAAAATCTCTCTTTAATTGTTAATATTCTGGACACTCTTCCACCTGGGGGAGAGGGAACTCACTCCACTTCACATTGTACAATGGGCTGTACAAGCTAACCACATGTGTCTAGGAGGAAGAAGGGGAAGTGCCTATAGAGTGCAGGAAGGTAACAGGGTCAGCTATTGAAGTGGGATGGGGTGGGGGACGGGGGTGGGGGGGTTGGGGGGGTGAGGGCCACGGGGAAGTGCCATTGAAATGCAGAACTGGGCCATAAACCACTCTGCTGTGTTCTGTAAGCACACTGTAATCCTCAGGGAGGTACTCTTGTCATTCAGGCCTCAGAAGCCAATTAGTGACTCCAGTCTGACCTGCCAGTGAGAAGTGGTGCAGGGCTCTTCTGAGTGCCCTGCAGCAGGCTTGGCTTTGTAGCAGAACAGGCGGCACCAATGGTACCACGTGCTGTTCTGTGAGCACTGCTGCAGGGAGCTGTGAAGGGAGCCTAGGTGAACTGGGAAGCCACTAGATGGAGAGTGAGGGTCTTCTGTCCCCAGATGGGGAAGGGAAACTGGTGTGGACAGATGTGGCTGGTCTTCCCTGGGGCTTAGTGGAATCCTGTGGCCAGATTCAGTGTCCAGTGAGGTGCCATGAGGTCTTTGCACCTCCCTGGGCACAGGTGCCTGCCTCTGAATAACTTTGTTGTGGGCTGCATCTGCACAGAGCACTGGAAGCAGAGAGCTGCCTGTAGAAACATCTTTGTACTCAAGATCAACATGCTTTTGGTGCATCCATGGAAGGCAGGCTGCCAAATTTGGAGAGGCCTAGTTTCTCCAGTAGCTTTTAGACATTCAGGACTTTGCATTTAAACTTTACATGTAAAATACATTTATAGTTAAATTTGTGGATGTTGTAAAAAAAAAAAAATCTCATGTGTTGGGTAGCACTCCACTACTAAGCTGCGATATAGAAGAGTAGAATTGGTTATATAAAGGATTTACCAAGCTTAGGAGATAATAAAGCAGACAAGGTAAAATTTAGTTGAGCAAAAGCTCCCTCTAAAACACCTCAAAGATAAGTAGTATGTTAACTATAATGCCGATGCATGAGCCCCTAACCAGACCACCAAGGAGCCAACTCACAATGCAAAAACACTAGGTTTCATTTATTCCAGCCTAGGCAGGGACCTCCCTTGACACCACATTTACTGCAGGTGAAAGAGGGGAGGTCCCAAGCACTCACTTCAAGGGCTTTATATAGGAAAGATTTATGTGCAGAGGGTTATATATCTCGGGATTGTAACCATTTTGGGGGCTAGGGGTGAGGTAGTTCTTTGAAGTTACTGGCTGAACTATAAGCATGAGGTTACTAATGGCTAACAGGATGCAGAATATCTAGAGAGACATAATTTTTTTTTACTCCCTATGTCCTGTTTTTGCTGAGCCCAAGATATATACATTCAGATTTATCGTTCCAGTCCTATTTTCACATGAGCTCAATTTCTGGTCAGTTGAGTCCATTACTCCTCATATCCTGTTTTGCCAAGTCCAGGATATATAGATTTATTGTTTCAGCCTTATCTTCCCATGAGTTCAATTTCTGGTCAGTTCTAAAACTGCTGGTCAGCAAATATCTTTAAACGAGAGCAGGGGAGGGAGCATCTCTCAAGAGGGCTACTGGTTTTTCCCTTTCATTAACCAGGACTGTTAGAGAGTAGGATGTTACAATATATATTTATTCAACAGGATTGTCCAGATATTTGGCTTCAAACCATTACAAAGAGACACTCTTGATTTACAACTAGCCACTAGGCCCATCCCTATATCAAACAGCAGGCCCCAAACAAGCTGCTCAAGGAAGCAATAAAGGGTTACAAACAAACTTAAGAAATGAACATTCCAATTTCTGGTTAGTATTTGGTGCTTATGGTTGAAACTCTAATTTTTAGCCTTTTATTTTATTTTATTTATTTATTTATTTATTTATTTATTTTGGAGCTGAGGATCGAACCCAGGGCCTTGAGCTTGCTAGGCAAGCACTCTATCACTGATCTAAATCCCCAACCCTAGCCTTTTATTTTAAGTCCAAATACTAACAATATAGAGCATTTTATAAACTGAAAATGTCCCATAGTCTTATAAATTTAAATATTTTGAAAACTGTTCATAAAAGGCTTAAGATCTCTCAGAGGTCTTTTTGCAATATCAAAAAATAAAGTACTTTCTTTTATTTAGAGCTTAGATCATTTCTTTGGGCCTAGCATTTCTAAAACTGTTAAGATACATCATTGCAACTGGACTCTCTTTGGAACTCTAGCCCTTTCATACATTTGTAATCTTTAGTTGTTTTTTATGATCCTTTGTTTTGTTTTTTTTTGTTTTTTTGTTTTTTTCGAGACAGAGTTTCTTTGTGTAGCTTTGGAACCTGTCCTGGAACTCACTCTGTAGCCCAGGCTGGCCTTGAACTCACAGAGTACCGCCTGCCTCTGCGTCCCGAGTGCTGGGATTAAAGGTGTGAGCCACCACCGCCCGGCGATCCTTTATGTTTTTAAAACCATTATCGTCTTATCATCTGGATGACTCTTTTTTTTTTTTTTTTTGGTTTTTCGAGACAGGGTTTCTCTGTGTAGCTTTGCGCCTTTCCTGGAACTCGCTTTGGAGACCAGGCTGGCCTCGAACTCACAGAGATCCGCCTGGCTCTGCCTCCCGAGTGCTGGGATTAAAGGCGTGCGCCACCACCGCCAGGCCATCTGGATGACTCTTAAATTACAAAGTTTAGCTGCCAGAGCAAGGTACATTCTTGTGTATAAAAGCATTGAGGTGTAGCTTTAATATTTATCAAATATCTTATTTATTAAACACATATAGCCCTCTATTTACATTCTCTAGAAGCTTTCTGTTGAACACTTGGCAAAGACACAAGTACTCAGGTGTAAATCCCTAAATTACCTTTTGTTAATCTGAATAGATTAACCTTAGTGAAAGATAGCTTCTGTTTAAAACATGTTCTTCTACACAACAATTACTTGTACATATATGCACAGTTGGATCCAAGTTATACTCATACATATAGGGTTAAATCCAAATTTTATATGTGTCCATATACCTATATATGTATATATGGATGTTTAACATAAACATTTTGCAGTGAAGAATTATTAGCTATTTTTAAAATGAAGAAAATCAACCAGAATTAATGTAGTACATTCAAATTTTAAATTCAGTATTTGTAGATATGAGAAACCCTAACCAACACAGTTTATATCCCCTCTGGCTTCTTTTTTTATTTTTTTATTTATTTGTTCCCAGACAATATAGAAATTTTTACCAAAATCTTTCTTGCTGTTTCCCTCAGTAGTCTAGAATATATTGTACGGTTACAATATCTTAAACAAGAATAAAAATACATGAGTATACCACAACAAGAATAATTCTAGCCGGGTGGTGGTAGCACATACCTTTAATCCCAGCACTCAGGAAGCAGAGCCAGGCTGATATCTGTGAGTTCAAGGCCAGCCTGTCTACAGAGCGAGATCCATCTAGGACAAGTGGTAAAACTACCCAGAGAAACCCTGTCTCGAATAACCAAAAAAAAATTAAGAATAATTGTAAATTTGTATCAACATTGTACCAAGGTGAAGCATCTGAAACTAGCAGTAGTTTTTTTTAAATAATAATAATTGGATCTAAATTATAAGCGTATATATGCATAATTAAATCCAGCTCATATTTATATATGTTTAGAGAGAAACATTTAAGTTTAAGCCATATATGTATATATATATATGTGTATATATATATATATCTTAAACAGGAGGTGTACCATACACACACACACACACACACACACACACACACACACACACACACGCACACCCATGTATGGAACCTTAAATATAAGCCCTTTGACATAAACTGAAAGACAAATTTTGTTATAAATTATACAGATTTAAACCATATCTCATAAGCAACTTATAAATCTTGAGATATGAGCTTATAGTATAAATTTAAAATATCATTATTAATATTATTATTGACCTTTATTATCTCAGGCACAATGACCAGAGCATCCAGAAGTAAATTTTAAGTTTGGGCAGTAAATAAGGGCTGCAGCCAGTACATATTGAACATACTCGACTTGTACATTCAGAAATAAGCATTTAGTTGCCACCTTCATGCATTCAAACCAGACAAAACTTTCTTACTTTCCGCAGCTGAATTTTTAGGTGGGGGAGGAGTGGAAGGCCGTTCCTGCTTTCCTGATGGAGCAGTTCCTGAGGACCTAGGATTTGGCCACCCCTGGTGCGGTGGTGGTGGTGGTGGTGGTGGTGGTGGTTGTAACACTTGGGGAGGGATGGTACAGCTCAGTGGGTAGATCTGCCCTCTAGAAGCCAGTTGCAGTGCTCTGTCACAGTGCGGCAGGGGACCACCCTCCCCGTCCCCCACCAACCCCACCTGTTTACCTCCTAACAATTTTACACTCTCTTGAACTCTCTCTGAAGTTCTTCCTAACTTTCCCTTATGGTACTTGTGACCATATCCCGGTATTTGCATTCCCAAGCAACCTAACTCCAGGAAGACCCAGGCCAGCATACCAGGTGCCTCTACTGGCCTCACATCGTCCACAGGCTGGGCCTCGGTCAGAAGGACGTGGGCCCCCACGAGCAGGGTCGGGGAGTGGGTCTTCTGTAGGCCACATTTCCCGAGCCACTTGCCTGGGGTTCAGTGCTGGGCTCTGGCCAGAGGCTCCAGTATCTGCAGGGGGAGGGGCAGTCCTCTCCTTCACTGCAGGCTGCTCCAGAGACTGGAGAGCTCCACTGCCTTGGGAAGCCAGGACTCCTGAAGTGGCAAAGGGCAGCAAAGGTTCCAAAAAACTAACTTTACATTCCTGAAATCCTGGAAATGAGAAAACAAAACCTGAAAGGGGCCTGAGGCTGGAGGACCTTGGCCCAGGGTAAACATTAGTTTACTGACAGTCATCACAAAGAGACTGACAAGTAACACAACAAACAGAATAGACACACATTCGGAGAGAAGAGTGCTGCACACAGGGACCTCGGCATCCCAACCAGTCCCAAAACAGCCCCAAAGGGCAGCAGATAAGCAACCCAAAGGTCAAAAGAGGGGTTGAGTATCCTCCACCTCCTCCAGCTCAGAGGTCATTGGTGCATCCACCTACTCTTATTGAGCTCCTCCAGTCTGTCCAGACACCAGATACCAGAACCAGCAACTTACTGATCAGCCAAAACCAGTAGAATATGTTTGCCAGAGACTTGGGGTGCCCCTCCAGAACCAGTATTTCGAGAGATTACAGGTTTTGGCACCAATGTTGGGTGTGGGGTCTCACAATAATGGGGAACAGACCACCAAAGTCTGTTAAACCAGAAGCAAACCTTATTCCAGGAAAAACAAAAAACAAAACAAAACAAAAAAACCAACAACAACAACAAAACACTATTGGGCACAAAATCTTATCAGCTAACTGAGACCACAGCCAATGTTGGAATTCTGGTGCTTTGGCCATGGAGCTGGGTACTGGCCCTCTTTTATAGTGTCAGGTAGGGGCTGCATGCTAGGAGTCCCATACAAACATCCGGCATGGGATGCATGCTAGAAGTCACGTAGAAACAGCTATTAAAAGTTAACTTTGGTCCAGGCAGTTGTTGGCTGTGAGGGACAAGTTAACCCCTGGCTGTTGCCAGAGGAGATGGCTGTAAAGCAGACAGCCATTGTTAGGAGTTAACCTTTAGAGCTGAGGATTGTCAGTTTTCAATTATTAAGCTTATAATTTTATATTTCTTTTTTTTTTATTATGTATGCCAGAAGAGGGCGCCAGATCTCATTACAGATGGTTGTGAGCCACCATGTGGTTGCTGGGAATTGAACTCATAACCTCTGGAAGAAGAGCCAGTGCTCTTAACCGCTGAGCCATCTCTCCAGCCCATAATTTTATATTTCTATATTCCTGAACCTGAAGGGAAAATAATCAGTAGCCCTCTTGAGAGTCCACCCCTATCTGGAGGTTTCTGCTGATCTATAAATGAACCTAGAAGCTGATTTTGCATGGGTTGGTTCAGCTCCTGAGAACCCAATTCTTCCTACCACACAGGGATATGATTATCAGTCCCAAGGCTACTCTGGCTTAGTCAGTAATGTTCTTGAGATGCCCTGTGATCCCCTTCTGCAGCATTGTTTGATTAACCTTCTCCTGAATTTGTCCCATTGTATAACAGTTTCTGCTAACTTCATAGAAGTCATCGATTTCCTTCCGTCCTCTACCCCCTCCCCCTGTACAAGATGCTATTCTTCTTAAGATGCTTACTTGGTGTGCGATATAGCTTGTCCAAGACATCTCCAAATGACCTTTTGGCTTTTCTGCTTTCTACTTTTCCTATCTTTCTCATCCCCTGGCACCTTCACCTCAGGCCCCTGTCACTGAAGAATGACCTGTTGTATCAGGTCACTGGTGTACTTAAATGATTATGAGAATATCCTTGCTGTTTAAGTCTCCCATCTGCCTAAGTGGCTAGACTTGTAGTCTCCTCTCCATATTTAAATTGTTCAAAGTGTAACTATGAGCATGAACCTAAAAGAAAGTTAAGAATGACAACATATGTGGAATGCAAAATCTGTCTAGGCTGTCTTCTCTTTGAGTGTTAGCCATGCATGGTATTGAAAGGGAAAAATCAATAGCCATTTTGAGAGATGCTTTCCCCTCTCCTCCTCCAAAGGTATTTGCTGACCAGCAGTTTTAGAAGTGACCAGAATTTGAACTTTTAAGGCTGGGACAATAAATCTGTGTATCCTAGACTTGGCAAAACAAGATATGAAGAGTAATGGGCTCAACTGACCAGAAGTTGAACTTGAGAGAGTGTAGGACTGCAACAATAAATCTGAATGTGTCCACAAAAGCAGGACATAGGGAATAGAAATTTATGTCTCTATAGATACCCTGACTCCTGTTAGCAATTAGTAACCTTATGCTTACCTCATCCCTAGACCCGAGATATGTAACATTCTGCATGTAAACTTTTCCTATATAAACACCTTAAAGTGAGTTCTCAGGGCCAGTCTCCATCCACTGTGTCAGATGTTGGACGAAGACCAAGCTAGCTTGTTTTGTTATTAAAAACCTCTGTGTGCTTGCATTGGATATTGGCTCTGTGGTGGTCTTGCTTGGGGGTCTTGTGACTTGGGCACAACAGTACCAGTAAACTGATTCTTTATTAATGTTGTAAATGTGTGGAGTAACTTCTTTCTTGGAATGCATATTAATTTTAGAATAGCTATATTTTCAGCATTTTAGAAAAATGTTTCTGAGATAAGCTCTCCTATGTTGACTCAGGTGGCCTTGATTTCAGCCTGTTGCTCTCCAGGGAAATGACCTTGCTGTCCTCTGTATTACACACCTTCAACATTCTTAAATGACTGTACCACTTCAGAGTTTAAAAATTATCCATTTGAGTCATATAGTCAACTCTCCAATGCAGTCACAGGAAAAGGATTTGCATGTGGAGCTAGGTTTCTGCCTTCAGATCAGACTAGGAGGAATAGTTTATGTTGTACATTGCGGTGTGTGTGTGGGTGTGTGGGTGTGTGTGGGTGTGTGTGTGTGTGTGTGGAACAGGGCAGGCAACCAACTGCTGAAGTCACCATTATGAAAAAGGTCCTGATTGTGGGAGGAGGAGTGAATTTATGATTTCCCAGCATCTTTTAATCAATGTCACATGAATGGACACCAACCAGATAGGTGGGGTACAGTTTGTGATTGTTAACTTGAGTGAAAGAATATTGAATTTCCAGTTAGGGAACTCTCCAATGCAGATCTGTTGAAGCCTTCAACCCATCCGAAAGGCCCTAGTTCCAGATCATTACCAGCTCACCCAAGCACATTCCTGGCTTTAGAGAATGGCTCTGTTGTATCATTAATACTTCAGGCCCTTAGGGAAAGCTCCCAAAGCCTAGCCAGCCTGTACTTGCTCTCCCAAGAATATTCCTCCTCCATGCATGAGGGCCTAAGTGAAAACCTTGTCTGATCAGGTCAGTCCTTACAACAACAATATTTTACTTTCTAAATAGTTGTGATATGGTATCATATTGCCCATCTCTCAAAATGATTCTTTTCCCAAGAAGAAAACTGGAACTTTATGACACACCATGCCTTAAGGTTGGTTGTGACCCTGTAGCAGTTTCAAGCCTCCTTGAGCAGCTTGTTTGAGGACTGCTGTTTGATATAGGGATGGGTCTAGTAGCTGGTTGTAAATCAAGAGTATCTCTTTGTAATGGTTTGGAGCCAAATGTCGAGACAATCCTGGTGAATAAATCTACCTTGTAGCATCCTAATCTCTAACAGTCCTGGTTAACATACTACTTATCTTTGGGGTGTTTTAGAGGGAGCTTTTGCTCAACTAAATTGTACTTTGTGAGCCTTATTATTTCCTAAGCTTGGTAAATCCTCTATATCACCAATTCTCCTCTTCTTTATCACAGCTTAGTAATGGAGTACTACCCAATACATGAGATTTTTTTTTTACATTCATGAAATTAACTATAAATGTATTTTATATGTAAAGGTTAAATGTAAAGCCCTGAATGCCTAAAAGCTACAGGAGAAACTAGGCCTCTCCAATTTGGCAACCTGCCTTCTATGGATGTACCCGAAGGGTCCAGGAATATACAACTATAAAATTATAAGCTTAAGAGATAAAAATTGACAATCATCAGCTCTAAAGGTTAACACTTCACAATGGCTGTATGCTTTACAGCCAGCTTCTCTGTCAACAACTAGGATTAACTTTTAACCCCCTTGCCCCTTATAGCCAACAATTGCCTGGACCAAAGTTAACTTTTAATGGTTATTTCTATGTGACTTCTTCAGTACCCGCCTCCATTGCCACAGCCCCAGAATTCCAGCTGATAAGCTTTTGTGCCCAGTGGTGTTTTATTTTAAATTTAATTTTTAATTTTTATTTTTCTGAAATAAAGTTTGCTTCTGATTTAATAGACTTTGGTGATCTGTCCCCCATTATTGCATGACCCTGGACCCAACAGGAGTTTTCTTCTAAAATTCATTTCAATCGCTTGGCAATTAATAATAATAAGAAGTGAAGTTTTCACAATAAGTTGAATACTTAGAGAGCTTTGGTGTAAAGAAGAATGCATCTATGAACACTATTGTTAACTAGCAGAATTTCTTCATTGGACAGGTGAAAAACAACAAAACACAGCAGTATTAGTCAAGAGACATTCTTACCCCAAAGCTGATATAAATTATGATAATGACAGAAAGAAATGCCTCTGGCATGTTCATCTTGTGATCACAAAGTCTTACCTAAAATCAAGGAAATGGCACTGTGAAACTATATTGCCTTGGAGCCTAGGATACCTGTCAAACTTAATGTTTCACCTAAAAGATAGATGTATCCATGCCACAATTCTCACAAAAAAAAACCCAACAACAACAACAACAACAACAAAAAACAGTGAACACAAATAGAGAAAACATCAAGGAAAAGCCACCCATCAACAATGTGGTCACTGCTCTTCTTTGGATGGCTCTGCTGAGGTATTTTGAGCTCAAAACAAGACTCAATTTGCCTCTATGAAGGCTGTCTCAGAAAAAGGCCACAGCTTCTTGAAAGCACAACAAAAAGGAGTTCCTTTTAACTATCCCTGGCTGCTGTCTCTCTCAGGCATGTGACATCACTGAAGAAAATTCTATTCTTTTCTTTTTTTAACCTGTTTTTAATTTTAGTTATGTGAATGTTTTGCCTGCATGTGTCTGTGCACAGTATCTATAGAGGCCAGAAGAAGGAGGCAGGAGATGCCTGGGACTGGAGTTACAGCAAATAGTTAGCTACCATGTGGGCTCTAAGAATAGAACCTGGGTCCTCTGTCACAATACCCATGGCTATTCATTGTGGAGCCATCTCTCTAGTCCCCCTTTATTTAACATTTATTTTATATATTTTATTTAAAAGATATTATACCACATTACCCTATTTTATCTGCACTCCATCCCCTCTCAAATACTTCCCTTCCCACTTTTCCCCTGTAAGTTATGTATGAATGAGTATGCTGAAATAGATGAAGACAACCTGCTGAGTCTGGTTTTTTTTTTTTTGTAGCTTTATAAAATAATTGCTGACATCTTGATAGGGAAGTCATCTTTTTTTTTTTTTTTTTGGTTTTTTCGAGACAGGGTTTCTCTGTGTAGCTTTGCGCCTTTCCTGAAACTCGCTTTGTAGACCAGGCTGGCCTCAAACTCACAGAGATCCTCCTGCCTCTGCCTCCCGAGTGCTGGGATTAAAGGCGTGCCACCACCTCCCAGCTAGGGAAGTCATCTTAACTAGCCCTGGCTGCTGTCTGTCTCAGGGCTGTGACATCACTGTGGAAAATTCCATTCTTCGCTTTTTCTGACTTTTAAAAAATGAAATTATCTGGGTGTTTTCCATGCACATGTCAGTGCACAGTACTTACAGAGGCCAGAAGAAGGCAGGAGATGCCTGGGATGGGAGTTACAGCACATGGTTAACTACCATGTGGATTCTAAAAATGGAACCTGGGTCACCCATACAATTTCTTGCGTGCAGGAGCAGTGGCCTTCCACTGAGCTGGCCTGCTTGGAGGCAAAAGCAGCTTCATTCTGAGGTTAATAGAGTTCATCATAACCATTTATTTAAGAGCAGAGCAAACAGTGCTGTTAAGTAACTTTTCCTTGAAGTTCTCTGTATTTGTGTTCTCTATCTTTTCTATCTGTGAGAATGGCATTGGTACAGTTATCTTTTAGATCGAACATCAAGAATGACAGGTTGCATAGGCTCCAAAGCAATATTTTTTTCACTGTGTCATTTATTGATTTTCAGCTAAGACCTTGTGGTATAAGATGAACATGTCAGAGGCGTTTCTTTCCATCATTTTTATAATTTATATATATATATATATATATATATATATATATATATATATATTTCTGCATGACATTGCAGTAAGAATACTCCTAAATGTCTCTGCTTTTACATTGTGATCATGCTCTGAAGTGGATTTGTTTACTCACCTGTTTAAGAATAGGGAGAATTCTACATGAACATGTCCGGACTTCCTAAGTAAAATCCACATACTTTTTTTGTTTAGGAAAAGCATGCTTTCCTTGCCTCCTGCAGGAAAGAAATTTTTCTCATTTCTTCTTTCTTGGCTGTTGTGATGGCTACTCTTATTAATCAAACTGACTACCTCTAGAATTAACTAAAACCCAAAGAGTTTGGTATACCTGTGAGGGATTTTTTTTTTAATGTTTAGAAATTAAAAACCTATTCTTAATCTTGATCATTTGAGGTGAAATTCACCTTCAGCTGCTTGGTGGCTGTGTACACCTTTAACCCAAGCACTCAGGAGGCAGAAACAGTTGGATTTTCCTGAACTTGAGTCTGACCTGGTCTACAGAATGAGTTCAGGGCTACACAGATAAACTCTGTCTCAAAAACACCCCTCCCAAAAAAAAAATCAAGGGAAGTTTAAGATCCACCTTTAATCTGGATTGCACCTCTGGTAGCAGCCAACATATATAAAGTATATTGAAGGAGAAAGCTCTCTTTCTCTCTCTCTCTCTTTGCCTCCTTGCCCTAGCACTGGCTACCAAGTTCATTCCTTTACTAGCATTAGAGCCTACTTCCTTGGTATTTTGGTGTATACTGAAGACCAGCTGAGACATCCAGCCTCATGAACTGAACAACTACTGGACTCTTCAAATTTCCATTGGTAGGCAGCCATTGTTGGACTACCTGGACCACAGCTTATAAGACAGTCTATTAAATCAACTTTCTACATACACAGAGAGATTCATTCTACAAGTCCTGTTCATGTAGAGAACCTTGAATAATACACTTGTGTTTTTTTGCACCTGTCCACTGAGGAAGATGTGCTGGCTAACAATGGTGCTCATAACAGCATTCTTCCTAGCTCCATTAGTCTCTAAGTATTCAACTTTCCATGAAGAGTACTCTTTATTATTATTTAATTTGCAAACACTCTGCTCTGAATTTCAGGAATAAAACCCCTTAAGCAATGGAGTCATTATCCAGCTCTCTAATGAGAGAAAGACCTATTATTTTGTTTCTGATCTAGTTCCTGCTTTTCTTTCCTGGTTGTTTGAAGTCCCTGTGACAAGCAGGTAAAAAGTGCATTCAATTCACCTGACCTCAGTGTGGAGCTACCTAACAAACATCTCCTTTTGTGTGCTTAAATCTCTTTAGTTGTTAATATTCTGGGTACCCTTACACTTGTGTGATGGGGAATCACTCCACCACACATAGTATAGTAGGCTGTTCAAGCTAGCCAGCCACATTGTGTCCGGGAGGATGAAGGGGAAGCACCTATGGAGAGCAGGAAGAGAGCAGGGTCTGCTGTTAGAGCCAGGGGCAGGTGCTGTTGAAATGCATCTCTCTGCTGGTTCAGAAAAGGTCTGGGTCTGGGGTGGAAGGCTGAGTCAGGAATCTTTGTGCTGTATCTTTAAGCACAGTGTAACCATATGGGAGGTGCTCTTGTCACTCAGGTCTCACTAGCCAATCAGGCCCTCCAGGCGACCTGCCAGTCAGAAATTGTGCAAGGTCCTTCCAGTCACCAGCTTCAGGCTTGGCTTTGAAAAGAAGCTGGCGCCAGTGGTTTTGTATGCTCTGCTGCAAGTGCTGCTTGAGCCGAGCAGAGAGCATGGGAGAGCTGGAAAACCACGATATGGTGAGTTAGGAGCTTGTCCCCAGACTGAGAGGAGCAGCCAGTTGAGCTGTGGAAGCCAGTGTGGTGGGTCTTCCCCTGGCTGGGTGGGAGCCAGTGGGCGGACGCAGAGTTCAGTATGTTTTTGCCTGGTTTTGCATGGTCCAGCATGGTCCTGCTGGTCCTGCGTGCTCCAGTGTTGTTTTGCTTGGTCCTGCATGGTATTTGCAATTCCTGGGCTTGCTGGCAGCCTCTGTGTAACTTCACTCTGCAGGCTGCATCTGTGCAGAGCATTGGGAGTGGGACTGTATTTTGAAATAATCTTGTTGTTGACATCACTGTGAAATGCCGGTGCCCTTAGTGTTTATGTTGTTGCTATGGAACAAAGATTTGCCGAATTCAGAGAGTTGTGGTCCCATGTTTTCCGTATCTTCCAGAAGTACTGTACTTTGAACTTATTACATTAGGTTTAGGATCCGTTTTGTGGAGCTCATAAACAGTATCTCCTGTGTAAAGTGGCACTCCACCGCTAAACTGTGATGTAGGAAAGTAGAGTTGATGGTAATAGAATTGATGGTACAAGGTAGTACCAGTTGTTAGGAGACATTAATTCACAAAGTAGAATTTAGGTAAGGGAGGGCTGCATCACGAATACCCCAAAGATAAGTAGTATGCTAACCATGCCAGTTAGAAATTAGTATGATAAGGTGTAATTGTTTGTTCTCCATGATTAACCAGCCGCATTCCCATAACCAAGGAGACAACCCTGATATACAACCAGCAGGAAGTCCCATCCATCCAAAAAAAAAAAAAAAAAAAAAAAAAAAGAACAGCCTCTAAATGCTACTCAAGGGACCATTACAGGGTCACAACCAACATTAAGTCCTGGTGTGCCATAAAGGTATGTTAATTCTAGAACAGGGACATCTCCAGTCTTTTTGAAAAGCAGTTTTGAGTCAAGATCTTCTATGTTGATTGAGATGGACTTGAACCTTGTCTGTAGCCACACAGGGCATTGCCCTTGTTATCTTCCTGACTGACCACCCTAAATCTTAGATTATACATCTGCAGCACCACAGAGTTCTAAAATTGCCAGATTGAGTCACGTAGTGAACTGTCCATTGCAGAACAGGGAAAGGATTTGTGTGTGGAGCATGGCTTCTCCTTGCAGACCAAAAGAGGAGGAACAGTGTACTCTGTACACTGCAGGAGGAAACAAGACTAGACAATAGCTTGATCACAGACTGAGGTTGAAGGCAGTGAGCTGCAGGGGTTTCTGTTACAAAGAAGGACTGACGGGGCATGGTGAGTGACTTTCTCTGTAGTTTTCCTGCATGTATTAATCCTTTCCATGTGAATGAAGACAGAAAGAATTGGTGGGTATACAGTTTTGGGAAGATAGCTTGAACTGCAAAGTATTCAGTTCCCAAGTAGAGAACTCTCCTATGTAAACATGTGCAATCCTGGCTGACACAGTTCACTCAGAGGTTTGAGACACAGGCCACTGGCTGTAATTGCATGTGTTAGCTTACAACACTCAGTGGCTAACACTTTACATGGAACAAAGTCATACAGTCTCTTATTAATGGTATTCTCTCTACCAGGGTATTACCTACTCCATTTCATCATCAGTATACCTAAGTATCCTTCCAATTATTTTTATCATTATAAAACATCAATTATTGGTATCATTTTTAAAATTCATTTTCTTTAAATGCATTACTGTAATTTTTTTTACTATTTATCAATGTTTCCCAGTGTCAGAATTTCATTCCATTTTTTCTTAATGCTATTTATTTATTTATTCATTCATTTATTTATTTATATCAGTTTAGAGCAGTGGTTCTCAACATTGGGGATCATGGCTACCTTGGGGAGATCAAATGACCCTATCACAGGACAACTGGCCAAAGACCATCAGAAAACACAGACCATATATTTATACTATAATCCCTAACAGTAGCAAAAATATAGTTATAAACTAACAGTGAAAATAATTTTATAGTTGGGGGGGTCACCACATCATGAGGAACTATATTAAAGGGTCACAGCACTAGGTAGGTTGAGAACCCCAGGTTTAGATCAGTGTCTCTTGTAGCTCAGGCTTGCCTCACTATATAATAGAGAATTGCATTGAACACCTAATCTTGCCTCTGCTGCCCAGTGCTGGAAAGACAGTCCTGAAACTCCTTCCAGGCTGAGCCTTGACTGATCTGTGGGAAGGCAAAAATAGACCAGTGAATGAGTATCCTCCAACTTCTCTAGATTTTATTGTGAATTTACAAATGAAGTGGGACCTGTGTATGAATTGAGTTCACTGGCCAACTGTAAAGCAGGTGTAGTCACAGCAGAGAAAGGGACGAGCAAGGAAGATCATGAAAGCTTTCCTGCTGTGACTGTATTTGACATTAGCAATGAGTAGTTAGGTAATCCATTTTAGATGATCAATAAACATTCTGACCAGCCATTTCTTGAGCCCACAGACTAGGCTATCTAGAACCTGGATAAAGAATTGAATTTTCATGGAACCAAATGACTATAATTACACCAGTTCAAACTAAGTAGTAGAACTGGATAAAATGGTGTGGCCCTGCCTAATATGACTGTGTTTTCCAGGTTTAAGATATATACCCAGAGAGAAATGATTTGGGTAGTACTCAGTGTGATCTAATACAAATCCCTAGTTTCTGGAGCACATGGCCATGAAGCCTGTTTCAATATTTTTTAACAGAATTATTTGGGATTATAATTACATTATTTCCACTGTGTTATTTCCTGCCTCCAACCCCTTCCATAGATCCTTGTGTTTTAATCCATGGCCTCTTTTTGTTTAACAACAGGTATGGTTTGATTGTGACCTATGTTTGGTTGCAGGACCTCCCAGCTGTGAAATACAGGACTGGCTACACTGGACATTGAGTGTGTAATGGAGTGTGCACACATAGGACCCTGTGCCTTGGAGGAGGAACAGGAAATGTTCTGGGAGAGTGGAAGATTTTACTAAATGACAAATTTCTCAGATTAGGGTCTTGTCCAGCCTGCCATAGTGTGGAAGGACCAACCTGGGAGGGTTTTTGCTCTCTGAGTTGTTTGATCTCTGTTCATCCAGTAGGGTAACTGCTAATGTCCTAAAGCCCAGCTGAGTGGTCCTAGCTAATGGGGACTTTGGGAAAGCTTAGCAATCAGGATTACCAATAAGAGGCAGTTTACAAATTCTTTCCAGGATTCTCCTCTTGTTCTTCTGTAGGGAGCTGTAAGGAAGACCAAATGCCATGCCATGGTGAGTGTGGGGGCCACTGTCCCCAGACTAGGAAGATCAGGTTGGCTGAGCTGTTAGAGCTGTTTGGTCTGGGATGGACCATGAACTTGACTGAGGTTCTGTTTGTCCCTGTGTTGACCCGGGTAGTGGCCCTTGCCTGCTGTGGGATGGTCTGTATGTCAAGTGTGTTGCTGATTGGTCAATAAATAAATCACTGATTTGCCAGTGGCTAGGCAGGAAGTATAGGCAGGACAAGGAGGAGAATAAAGCTGGGAAGTGGAAGGCTGAGTCAGAGACACTGACAGCCACCATGATGACAAACAGCATGTGAAGATACTGGTAAGCCACGAGCCATGTGGCAAGGTACAGATTAATGGAAATGGATTAATTTAAACTGTAAGAACAGTTAGCAAGAAGCCTGCCACGGCCATACAGTTTGTAACCAATATAAGTCTCTGTGTTTACTTGGTTGGGTCTGAGCAGCTATGGGATTGGCAGGTGAGAGAGATTTGTCCTGACTGTGGGCCAGGCAGGAGAACTCTAGCTACACTTGCCCTTTGAGCTTTGTAGAATGTGGATTCCCTGGGGACTGGGAGGCTTTGCCATCCTGGCATGGGAGACTATGAGCTTGTAATATCACTGTCTCATGCTATGTAATTGAGAATTGCCTCATGCTATGTAATTGAAGCTTGCCTCATGCTATGTAACTGAGAATTGCTTTGAACACCTAATCCTGTGTCTGCTGTCCAGTGCTGGGTAGACAGTCCCACAAAACCTTCCATCTTGGCCTTGACTGGTCAGTGAAAAGGAAAACTAAACCAGGTAATGAATGACCTCCAATCTCTCTGGTTTTTAGTGGGGACTTATAGATGAAGAGGGATCTGTGCAACAATTGAGTTCATAGAACAACTTTGAAGCTGGTAGTGTCACAGTGCAGAAAGGGAGAGTCAGGATGGTGGTTGAGAGCCTTCCTACTTCAACAGTAGTTGAGATTAGCAATGTGGAATTAGGTCATCAATTTTAGATGCTCCATAAATGTCCTGATTGACCATTTCTTGCGGTCCACAGACAAGGGCAATCAAGAATCTGGATAAAGGACTGACCTTATCATAAAACCAAATTGCTATAGTTACAGTAGTTCAACCAAAATAGATCTGGGTAAAATGTTGTGGCCCTGCCTAACAGGACCTCTCTCTCTCTCTCCTATCCTTTCTTCTCTCTAATAAAGCCCATTCTAACTCTGGTAACCATGGCTCATGACTCTACTGCTCATGACTCTTCGGCTTGTGACTCTTCCGCCACTGACCAAACCAGTGCCATATACCCTTTATTTATCTTCTCTTCAGGTTGTAAATATAATGTCATCTAATGATAGAGCAAAACAGGACAATTTGAATAATAGATCCTATTTGCAAATGGAAATGATGTACTGCTATCTCTTGTTTTCTTTTTCCTTTTGTTCGGATTGTGTTAGTTGATTCTGCGGATTAAACACTTAATCTTAAACACTGAGAAAGTTCCTAACACTTTCTCAGAACCATAGTCTATTGCCGTATAATTGTTTTAGTGGGTAAAGTTGGATGCTGCTAGGCCTAAAGATCTGAGTTAAATCTCTGGAAAACTCAAATTCCTCCTACAAATTTTTCATTTGTTTCTACACTCAGGCTGTGGCATATGCACACACCCACACTGGCACATGCTGTGGGATGGTCTGTATGTCAGGTGTGTTGCTGATTGGTCAATAAATAAATCACTGATTGGCCAGTGGCCAGGCAGGAAGTATAGACGGGACAAGGAGGAGAATAAAGCTGGGAAGTGGAAGGCTGAGTCAGAGACACTGCCAGCCGCCACCAGGACAAGCAGCATGTGAAGATGCCGGTAAGCCATGAGCCATGTGGCAAGGTATAGATTTATGAAAATGGATTAATTTAAGCTGTAAGAACAGTTAGCAAGAAGCCTGCCACGGCCATACAGTTTGTAAGCAATATAAGTCTCTGTGTTTACTTGGTTGGGTCTGAGTGGCTGTGGGACTGGCGGGTGACAGAGATTTGTCCTGACTGTGGGCCAGGCAGGAAAACTCTAGCTACAGGCACATGCATACATAATTTTTAAATACAAATAAGTGCCATTGAGGTCAGATGACTCCCTGGGTTTCATCTTTAGAATTCACATAGGAGAAGCAGATAATAGACACCTTTAAGTTGTCCTGTCACTGCCACATATATGTGATGGCACAGGTACATACACATAAACATAGTTCAAACATTTTTAAATGGATAAAATTGGCAAAGTAAATGACCCAGTTATTGAGAATATATGAAATGACCTGCCAGTTTACATTATTATTACAGAATTTCTAGAGGCATTACTGTTCATCAGAACATTGATGGTTTTTTAAAAATCTTATTTCATCCTTTAATTCTCTGTTTTAAAGATAGATCATTAAAAAAAACATATCTCAGCTGGGATTAGAGGTGCATACCTGTAACCCCAGCTCTTGCAATACAGTGGCAGGCCAGTCTCTCTGAGTTTAAGGTTTGGGGTCAGATTGGTTCAAATAGTGATTTCCAGGACAGCCTTGGCTATATAGAAGTATCCTATCTCAAAAATTCTAAAAAAATGAAAAAATAAAAAAATGGCATATCTCAAATTATGGGACTTTTCCTATGTAATCTGACTGGACACTGACTGTTTTTAACAAGTTAGGTTGTTATCTTTTGATATCTGTACTCATATCAAGAGAATTGTGTTAATAATTAAAATAAGAAGCAAAGTAGAAAGTGCATTCACAGAGGGATAGAAAGCCATTGAATCCTTTGACAACCATCTAGAGGAGACTTTCATCACCTTCAAGTGATAGGAGACAGAAGGAGTAATCTGGCAGCTTCACCTACATTTTAATGTCATATTTGGGAGCTGGAGAATAGTCATGCTCCTATTGGATACCCAAGTTTGGTTCCTAGCACCCACATCAGATAGCTCAGAACTACCTGTATTTCTAGGTCCAGGAGATATGATGCATTCTCTGGGCCTGCTAGGGTACCAGATCTACAAATGATAAAAAACAGATATATATGTGATTCCATATTTTAAAAAAAATTTCTTCACATAGGTGTTATTTTCAAAAGGAATGAAGTTTAGTGTAGATGTATAAGTTTCGCCGGTGTGCACATCAAGAGGTTGCCAAGTCCCAGTGGAGGTCTTAAGAGAGAGTCTGTTCCCCAGTGCCTGCAGTTAGAGACAGTTGTGAGCTGTTTTCTTTGTGCTGGGAATCCAAGTCAGGCCCTGTGAATGAGCAGCCAGTGCTCTCAGGTGCTGTGGGATGTTCTATAAGGCAAATGTGATGCTCTGATTGGTTGGTAAACAAAACACTGATTGGCCAGTAGTCAGGCAGGAGGAAGTATAGGTGGGACAAGGAGGAGAATAAGGAGGGAAGTGGAAGGCTGAGTCAGAGACACTGCCAGCTGCCACCAGGACAAGCAGCATGTGAAGATGCCGGTAAGCCACGAGGCAAGGTATAGATTTATGGAAATGGATTAATTTAAACTGTAAGAACAGTTAGCAAGAAGCCTGCCACGGCCATACAGTTTGTAACCAATATAAGTCTCTGTGCTTACTTAGTCGGGTATGAGCGGCTATGGGACTGGCAGGTGAGAGAGATTTGTCCTGACTGTGGGCCAGGCAGGAAAACTCTAGCTACACTCAGGTGTTGAACATGGCCATGAACATGTCATTAAAGCAGTAATGTGTGAATGGATGATTCTGATTTCATCTTTACGTCAGTCCTGATCACTCAAAAGAAATACAAGATTGACAGCATCCAAAACTAACTTAGACATGGTTCTTAAAGAAATTTTCAAGCCCAATCTCCACAAAATGTGGGAAGAGTTAAAATAAATGATCAGGAGTGTAACTGACAATACAAGTCTTAAAAAGTTTTTGACTGATTGACCAAAGCCACAAGACTGAGTTTATCTCCAGTGTCATAAATGAGCAGCAATGCAAACCCACAAGGGCATATGTGGGGTGCACCCATGTTGGAGTTTATACCTCTTGAAAGGAGAGAAGAGGATCTCACAAGAATTAAGACTGACTTGTCTGAATGGGATCATATTCTGCTTCCTTGATGCCTGTAAAACTTTCAGTTGGGGCCCAGGATTGTGGTGACTCCAGATGACATCCAGGTTGTCAGGAGATCCACAAGTCATTCTAAGGCTAGGACAATCAGGCATTTGCAAAGATCTGTAGAGTATGAAAGAATTGTTAGGGAGGGATTTTTGGTTGTGAAAACCCAGGATCACATGACCAGAAAGCAATGCTTGGGGTGTACCTGAGGACAAGCTGTCACCTAATTGTGTTCTCTGTATCCTCTCAGCTGTGGTGAATCACTGCCCTGCAGGTCTCCCACTCTTTCCTGTTTTTTGACAACTACATGTAGCTGTCAGTGACAATTCCCTGTGGGCCCTCACTTTGTAGTCTCAACTTAGACCTTAAAGTTCCTCAGTCCCCACCCTGTCAATCCCTGTAACCTGCCTTCCTGGTAGGAATAAGGATATTCTAAAGAAACATTTAGATCTCTCCTTTTGATAACAACTAGTGAAACAGTGGACCCTATGAAATTTCCCTGTGAGAAAAGACTGAGTACTCCAAGTGAGAATGTCTCTGCTGAGGAAACATTCTTTATCTGACCGCCTTACAGGAGAGACAGGATCTGAGAATGTGCGAGGATAGAGATGTGAAAATTGAGTATATTCCTTCATTAGATTACTTAGTTTTGCATATATTTTCTTCCTGTCTAAACCTGTTAGGACCCCTAGGATGGAGTATTTACTTTATATTTTCATCATTGTTCCAAATTAGTCAAACTGAAAAATACCATGTTTTAAATTTTCATTAGTAATTTTGCTTTTTTTTTTTTGTTTTCTATTCATTTCTTTTTTCTTTTCTTATTTTTTTAAAGAATATTATTATTATGACTCCCTACCTGGCCTGGAACACCCACTATAGACTAGGCTGTTTTAGGACATCAGAGAGATCTGTCTCCAGTGCCTCCAGAGTGACTGCACTATAGGTGGCATGTCACTCACTGGATAACTTGGTTCATTTTTTTTTTTGTGGTTTTTCGAGACAGGGTTTCTCTGTATAGCTTTGCGCCTTTCCTGGAACTCGCTTTGGAGACCAGGCTGGCCTTGAACTCACAGAGATCCGCCTGGCTCTGCCTCCCGAGTGCTGGGATTAAAGGCGTGCGCCACCACCGCCCGGCAACTTGGTTCATTTAATTGGCTTACAGAGGATGAGTGGTTGAGCCTAGGTGGTAGGGTAGCCAGTGCACAGGATCTGGTTCCAACTCCAGTAACAGAAGAAGGCTCCCATCCAATGCAGCCTTCCTGCCTTAAAGTCCACTATCTTACAACTATGAGCAATATTATGTTTCCTTATCATTGAGTCTTTTATAACTCATCAAAGGACCTGGGAAGAGTTCTGTTCTTATTCAGCAGATGGTAAAAGCCAGGCTCACAGAGATAAATGGTCTTTGAATATAGTTGATTGTAACTCCTTATGTTACTCATCCTGCCAATCTAATGCCTCACTAAATGAAGTTGAAGCCACCTAAGTCAGGCATGGTGGCACAGGCCTGTAAACATAGTACTTAGAAAGTGGATGTAGGAATTTAAGAATTTCAAAATCATCCAAGAGGAGAATTGTCAATGGAGTATGGTGAGAGGACCACAGAACTAAGGGAGACTGTGATTGGTTCAGGAAAGTGTTCAGAGTCTTCACTCTAGCTCCAGAACTTTATGGCCATGGCACCAGCAATTGTTAGCTGAGGTATTTACCACCCCAAGTTTACTATTCTTGATAATATTTTCTATTCTTGATGATGTTCTCTGTCCAAGGCAGCCTAATTCACTTTGGGGTCAGATGCTTGTTGCTCTTTAAAGAGTGGAATTCTCCTGTAGGTAGGAGAATTAGCCTCAGGCAAGGATGAGCTCCCTAATTGCATATCCAATACAATATGTTCAGCCCTGACCATATACACACAACCAACACATATGGACTTAGTAGGTTTCATTTATATATTTGTGCATACATATTTACACATGCTTAACATGGAAGAAATTGTAAGGGAAGAATTTGTGGAGGGATGGAGAGAGGACAAGTGTAAGTGAAGTTTTCTGTGGTCCTGCCCAGCCCTGCAGACTCTGCAGCCACTTATAAAATAATCACTCAGAAACTTATATTAATTAAAACTGCTCAGCCATTAGCTCAGGCCTACCACTGAGTGGCTCTTACACTTAAACTCAGCCCACTTCTGTTAATCTGTATGTCCCCACATATTCCATGGCTTTACATGTGTGCCATTACATGCTGCTTCCTGGATGACAGGCTGACATCTTCTGACTCAGCCTTCCACTTCCCGGAATTCTCCTTGTTTGTTTATCCCACCTATACTTCCTGCCTCGATACTAGCCAATCAATGTTTTGTTTATCAACCAATTAGAGCAACACATTCACAGCATACAGAATATCCCACAGCACCAGAGAACCTCTTAGATCAAAAAGGGCTTTCCTCTTACCAGGCGTTTCAAGCTGTGATGCAGATTGACTAGCTATCAGTACTCTTCCCCCACACTGTCAGGAAACTGGTGGTAGAGGAAAAAAGTGATGGTTTTAACTTTTAGTGACCTACAGACTTGTAACTTGTTTTCTGATTTTACAAGATATTACTGTCAAGATATTGTCCCGAGTGTCACAAGAGACTTTGGACACTTGAGCACTGTAAGGTCTGTTGTAGACTATGAGGATCTTTGAAGTGATTGAATAAATGTATTTTCTTCATAAATGACCATGAGCCTATAGTGACCTGGGTTAGAATGTAGTTGATTGATAAACCTCCCTGATAGGATGATGTATTTGAACATGTGTCTTTTCATTGGTGACTTTCTTTTTATTGTTTGTAGTAGGGGGAGCCTTTCTGGATGAAATTCCTCATTCAGGGTGTGATAGGAGTCTCTATAGCCTCAACCCATTTCCTGTTCTTTGTGTCTACTGTGTTGTATTTGAAACTAATCATTCAGCTTCCTTCTTGTGCTGTCATGCATTCACCACCATTATAGACTCTATCTCTAAATCACATAAGATACAGTAGAAGCAATTGCTTTTCAGTGCTAAAGTAGTTTGTTAGCCTGCTGTTTTAAATATTTTGCTTCTTTGATTTTGAAGACAAGGTTTGTCTGTGTAGCCTTGGCTGTCCTGAAAGTATACTAGGTTGGCCTTGAACTCAGAGATTCCCTTAACTCTGGTTCCCAAGTCCTGGGATTAATGGTGGGCCAACATTCCTGGCTTTTTTTTGTTTTTATATTATTGGGTGATGGGCCTGGAATATAGGTTTTTGACAATATAGCATATGTCAAGCATATGCTGTTGTACTTAGCTTCACCCATATTTTGAATTTTAAAATTTGGCAGATTATCATTCTGTTTCCCAGGATAGCATGTATTCATGACATTAATAGTGTCTGAGCCTTCTGAGGCACTGGATTGCAGGTGACCTTCTTCCTGCCTATTTTGTTTGTTTTGAAATTTTAAATGAATATGAATATTTTACCTGTATTCATTGATGTACACCACATGGGTACCTGGTCCTCGCAGTGATCAAAAGCTGTTCTCAGAAATCCTGAACTTGGAATAAAGAATAGTTGTGATCCCCATGTAAGTACTGGCAATTGAGCCTACCTAAATGCAAAGCCAACAAGAGCTCTTTACTACTCAGCCATCTCTCCTGCCCTGTGTTGATCATTTATGATCAACATTTATATTGCTAATGCTTTCATCTGTCCTTTTGTAACTGTTTAAACACACAGGGCCTTTTAGTAAAATATTATTGATGTTACCATTTAAATTGGGGCACTTCAGGTTTCTGGAAGATGAATAAAGAACTGGTGTAAATGCATAAGTCTTTGGAGGAACTTCAGTTTAAACCTCTGAGTTCTTTCTATCATTTTATTTGTTTGATGGATTTTTGCATGGGAGATAGGGTCTTAATATGTACTCCTTGGTGTCCTGGACCTAATTGCATAGACTAGGCTGGCATTCAACTCAGAGGCAGACATACCTACCTCTGCCTTCTGAATGCTGGGATTAAAGGCATAAGCCAATACACCCAATTTGTCCATCTTATTTTTCTTTTCTTTTCTTTTTTTAGTTAGTAATTGTTCATACAACTTTTCTCATGTATACTCTGTGCTGTTGATCTGTTTACTTGTCTTTCTATGTTTGTTAATAGGCATTTCACCTGCAAGGTCATATCCCATTCAAAGGGTGCAGAAATGACAGAGGTGACTCTCATATTCAGTTTCCTTATAAAGTGACTTGGTGATTACATTATAATGTCTATGTCATGGAATAAGAGTAGGGAGCACCAGAATTATATGACTATGTTGTCAAAGAAGTATACACTTATAATGTTGTCAGTATCATGATTTCTGTCGTACATATATATGGAATATTTTAGAATGCAGTGACCTATGGTGATGTGCATGTCAACTTCACTTGGGAGGAGTGGACATTGCTGGATCCTTCCCAGAAGAATCTCTACAAAGATGTGATGCTAGAGACCTACAGGAACCTCACTAGTATAGGTAAGACTGAATTTTTCTTTGTGTTTTAAAATAAGAGGACAACTGTTCCTTGGTTATTGATGCTCTTTTATAATTTATTAAGAAAGAACAAGAATGAGGTGAAAAAAACTAGGCTGGCTTCTAAGGTTCACTGAAGATAGTAACTAAAATTTTGCGCAGTTTTCAATAATATAACATACATTTTATGGTACTATATTTTAGGATACAGTTGGGAAGACCATAATATTGAAGAATATTGTCAAAGTTCTAGGAGACATAAAAGGTAATTTTCATGTGAAAGTTGATACAAATGTGCCACCAAAGAAATTGTAATGTGTCCTGGAGTTTTAAACAAAAGCAGCAGTGTAAATAAGCACAGCTTAAAGTGTATCAATAATTACTAAATTCTCACAAAACCATATATCTCAATTTCAGGTAGGTGAATTGTATTTGCAAAGCATTATTTTAAGAAATAAATCAAGGAAACAATGCCTTAACAGATATTACAGTTTGAATCATAGCACCATGAGAACTATGCTGTAGAATGGCCAATCCATTTAGTTTCATACTACTCATATTACAAAAGGTTAATACAGTGAAGAGGTGATAAGTATATCTTCAAGACTTTCTAATGAACAAATAGTCCATAGTAAAGCTAGTGCAACTCATATATTGTTGTGACTGTGCTGTTTAGTGAGGGGGTAGTAAGAGTCAAGAGTCATGGAGCAGTTGTTGTGGAGAAGCCTTAATCCCCATACCACAAATCTATGAGGACAGAAAGTCCAACTGTGAATTCAATGTAGAAACCTTTTATTGGTTATTCTTCCTTTACTAGTGTATATCCATATACACTATGGATAGAAGTCATATGAGCATAGGGATATGGAAAAATATAACATTCCTCTCTTAGAACAATTAGAAGATATGTGGCAGTCCCCAAATTGTATACTTGTTGAATTTGATTCATGTATACAAGTAATCAATTTTCCTGTTTCATTGTCAATACATCAACAAACTCACACTGCCAAAAAT
Source organism: Peromyscus eremicus (assembly GCF_949786415.1). Lineage (NCBI taxonomy): Eukaryota > Metazoa > Chordata > Mammalia > Rodentia > Cricetidae > Peromyscus > Peromyscus eremicus. The sequence goes on along the minus strand of NC_081438.1, from coordinate 43,239,282 downwards.
TCCTAAGTTCTACAACTGTGTAAGAACTTCTGTTTGTTGTAGTTACTTTAGAAAAATGTAGTACAACTCACAATACAGGAAAATTTGTGAATGCAATAAGGGTGTTAAAGCTCTGATTTTTTCCCATTCTCTTCAAATATGTGAATAATCCCATGTAGAAAAAGGATTCTGTAAATCAGAACCATGTAATAAAGAATCATAGGTATCTTCACATATGCAAAACAACCCTTAATGAAGGGGAACAACATAAGTGTAAACACAGTGATAGAACATTAAGATCTAATTCCTCATTACAATTTGACAAAATTGTAAAATTAATTCATACAGATATAAAGATTCAACAATATATTGAATGTTCTAATCCCTTTTCATGTGCCATTATCCCTGCAGGCATGAAAGAAGTCAAATTGGAAAGAAAACTTCAGTAAATACTCAATGGGTATTTGCCTTTGCATATTCCAGTACTCTTCAAATGCATGAAAGAGCACATACAAGAGAGAAACCCTATGAATGTAATCAACATGGAAAAGCCTTTGCATATCACAGAAGTCTTCAAATACACAGAAGAACACACACTGAAGAGAAACCCTATGAATGTAATCAGTGTGGTAAAGCCTTTGATTGTCACAACTATCTTCAAAAGCATAAAAGAACACATACTGGAGAGAAACCCTATGAATGTAATCAATGTGGTAAAGGCTTTGGATGTGACAGTCATCTTCAAAGGCATAAAATAACACACACTGGAGAGAAACCCTATGAATGTAATCAGTGTGGTAAAACCTTTGCATGGCATAGTTATCTTCAAAAGCATAAAAGAACACATACTGGAGAGAAACCCTATGAATGTAATCAGTGTGGTAAAGGCTTTGGATGTGACAGTCACCTTCAAAGGCATAAAATAACACACACTGGAGAGAAACCCTATGAATGTAATCAGTGTGGTAAAACCTTTGCATGGCATAGTTATCTTCAAAAGCATAAAAGAACACATACTAGAGAGAAACCCTATGAATGTAATCAGTGTGGTAAAGGCTTTGGATGTGACAGTCACCTTCAAAGGCATAAAATAACACATACTGGAGAGAAACCCTATGAATGTAATCAGTGTGGTAAAGCCTTTGCATGGCATGGCAATCTTCAAATACATAAAAGAACACATACAGGAGAGAAACCCTATGAGTGTAATCAGTGTGGTAAAGCCTTTGCACATCACAAAAGTCTTCAAATGCATAAAAGAACACATACTGGAGAGAAACCCTATGAATGCAGTCAATGTGGTAAAGACTTTGCACAACAAGGTCATCTTCTAATACACAATAAAACTCATACTGGAGAGAAAGCCTATGAATGTAATCAATGTGGTAAAGCCTTTACATGGCACAGTAAGCTTATAAAGCATAAAAGAACACATACTGGAGAGAAACCCTATGAATGTAATCAGTGCGGTAAAGCCTTTGCATGGCACAGTTATCTTCAAAAGCATAAAAGAACACATACAGGAGAGAAACCCTATGAATGTGATCAGTGTGGTAAAGCCTTTGCATGTCCCAAAGGTTTCCGGAGGCATAAAAGAACACATACTGGAGAGAAACCCTATGAATGTAATCAGTGTGGTAAAGCCTTTGCATGGCACAGTTATCTTCAAAAGCATAAAAGAACACATACTGGAGAGAAACCCTATGAATGTAATCAGTGTGGTAAAGCCTTTGCTTGGCAGAGTTATCTTCAAAATCATGTGAAAAAATCATGTTGCAGAGAAACCCCATAAATATAGTCAGTGTGGTAAAGTTTTGCATTTCATACAAGAGCATAACTTTTTGTGCGCAATCAATCTGTTAAAGCCTGTCCATATTACAGTAGTCTTTTACTATCTGAAACAGATACTGAGGGCTTCTTATTATACATTATTTTGTAAGATCTTTAGCCAATACACAATCAGTTACACAAAAGTATGTATTTTGTAGAACAATATTTGGCAGTGTCAACAATCTGTTCAAGCATTATGATGTCCATTTTTATATTGTTTACACCAGAAAACTCATGGAAAAAAATGAATTTATGAATTTATGAAGCCCTATGTGTAGGATAAAATGGCCAGGCAAAGAAACATACCCTGACCATGAAACCAGAGAGATTGAAAGACACACCCTTTGCCCCTGAAATCAGAGCAAAAAAGCACACCCTGATTCTGAAACCAGAGTCAAACACACTTTGTCCCTGAATCCAGAGCTAGTGAAATAAACACACTGAACCTGAAAAAAAGACCCCAAAGTTTAAAAGCTGCCAGTGAAAGCAACACACTTTGGCTCTGAAATCAGAGCCAAAGAAACACGTTCTACCCTTGACCAACTAAGTACAAAACCACCCAGTCCCTGAGCTTGAAACCAGCCAGTCTCTAAGCATGAAATCCAGCCAATCTTTGAGCTTGTTCAAGCACTGTCCCTGTTCAGTTGGTAACTGCCTTTCTCTACCCTGGCAGAGGCAGCCACTCCTGGATTCTTCCCTCCCAAATAAATCTCTTGAATGAGTTTTGGGTGAAGACTTTTCATTGAAGCAGATCAGAAACTCACTACTGGATTGGAGCAGAGAAGCAGCAGACACTTCTGTTGGCAAACTCCTTTAAAGGAGCAGAGCTGAAGTAACAATTTTTCACAGGGGACTGCTACATTTCTGCAGTAGTTTTCCCCTTACTTGAGTGAAGCAGAGAAGTAATAATTAGGGTTGGAGCTGAGATGAAATTGAGATATCTGCTGGGAAACTTCCTAGTAGAGCAGAGCAGATAAGAAATTGACAACTCTGCTGAGAAACTCCCTTATAGGAGTGGAGAAGAGCAGCAATGGACATCTCTGCTAGGAAACTCTCTTAGCAGAGTGGAACGGAGCATAGATGTAATGCCTCTCTTGGAGAGGAGTGGGATTACTACATCCTGTGGGGAGACCATTCCCCACTGGAACACAGCTTCAGGTATATCCTAACTTCCCAACAGTCAGGGTACCTTTCTCCTCACAGCTGTTGGTATCCAGGTATCTTCCCTTCATGGCAGTAGGTATAGCCTGACTTCCAACCATCAGGTTACCATTCTCTTTAGAGCTGTAGGTATCCAGCATATCTTCCTTTCATAGCTGTAGGTATAGCCTGATTCCAACAGTCAGGGTACCTTTCCCTCCAGAGCTTTAACACTTGCACTATGAATTTAAACGATAATGTAACCCTTTTAGATTTTCTACTTCTCTTCAATTACACAAAATAACTAATTCAGGTGTAAAACTTTATGGATTTGTATTAGTTCCTTTTCCATTGTTGGGATGTAATGTCTAAGTCAACTTATAAATGAGTTTAATTTGGCCCTTGTTTCCAGAGGGATACAAGGTCACCATGAAAGTGACATGGCAACAAGTGTCAGACATGACAGCTAAAGCAGGATGCTAAGGAGTCACATCCTTAACCTTTAGCATGAAGCAGAGAGTGGGAACTGGAAATGGTCAAATTCTCTAAGCCTATCTCCAGTGACATATTTCTTCTAGCAGGGCAGCATCTCCTAAATATTCCCAAATAAAACCACCAACTTAGAAGGATTGATTTCTCAGACTTCATGACTAAGTGCTTGCTTTTTTTTATGTGAATGAATTCATGGTGAAGGAAAAACTCTAAGCCATTAGATGCCTCAACACCTGTGTTACAGGAATGAATGCTTACAAGAGAAAATCTTTCATGAATGAAAGATTGTTTGTTTAAAGAATTATTCTAATTCTATATGATATCAGTGTATGTTTGTGTGGTTATGTGAATATGCATGCTCATTCCTGTGAACATTAGACCCTTGGATCTTCTTGTAGCAGAAATTACAGGAAGTTGTCAGAAATTGAACCTAGGTCCTGGGAGTGAACATTTCTTAACTGCCAAGCCATGTCTCTAGTACTGTAAATATTGTAAAGCCTATTTGTATTATTTTGAAGTCAGGAAATAGGGACAAACTCATACAACAGAAAAACTTAGTGATAGGTACTTTTCTGCTGTAATGTATAGAATGGTATCCCCATCATCTAAGTCATCCATTGTTTTCTTAAATATCAGGCAGTGTGTGATCATACTTTTCAAGTAAGGGTATCTGTGAAATGGCTGGTGTTCTTGGCTTTGTTTTTCATATTTTCACAAATTCCCTTGAGATTTTTTGTTGTTTGTTATTCAGCTTGGCTTGGATGTCAGTAATGATTCAGGAATACATTTGAACTCATGATACTCATATGTCCGCCTCCTGAGAACAAGTCCAAGGGTTGATGATGTATTACCAACATGTACTGTTTTGTCAACACAATTTAACAATGCTAATGTTAAAATGCTTAATATAAGAGAATATAAGAAACATTAAATACCTCATATGTATATTCAAAGCAGTATTTTCATTTATCTGGTAAATTTGTAATAAAGTAGGATAATCTGCCATCAATTGTGTATTTCATACTATATCTTGATGTTCTACAGATACACTGTGTGTGTGGTTTATTTTTTTGTACCCTAATAAAATTTTCCTGAAGATCAGAGAGCAGAACAAGCCACTATATTAAACATAGAAGTCAGGCAGTGGTACCACACACATTTAATCCTTGCTTTTGAGAGGCAGCAATCCTTCTGGATCTCTGTGAGTGCAAAGCCACCCTGGACTACATGAGATTGATTCAGTCTAGAAAAGAAACAGATCTAGGCAGTGGTGGCATACACCTTTAATGCCAGTACTTGGGAATCACATGCCTTTAATTCCTGCACTAAGAAGGAAGTAATATGGCTGGGTGTAGAAAGGTATATAAAGCTTGAGGAGACAGGAACTAAGCCCTTGCTTTTTCAGCTGAAGCCCTTTTTGACTGGACTCCTTTTGGCTGAGGACTCAGAGACATTCAGTCAGAGGATTTGTGGAATTGGTGAGGTGAGAATTAGCTATGGCTTATTCTTTTGTCTCTCTGATATCTCAGCATTTGCCCTAATATCTGGCTCTGGTTTTTTTAAATTATAAGACCTTTAGGGATTTGTATTTAGGAATTTATATATATATATTTGCACAAATTCATATATATATTGATTTTCCATACTTCTTCCTGTCCCCATTAATTAAGCATGTCATCTTGAAGTACTGCCTTCTAAGGGAATTATCCAGAGTTGTAGTGTAATGGCACTAATATATATTTTGTAATAAACATTTATGTTGTGTGTATAATGTGATTATGGGTTTGTAGGTCTATGGCAGATATGTGGGCACCAGAAGACAGCTTTGTGGTTTCTAATTTTTGTCCTCTTAATATGGTCATCAAGATCAAGTTTCCAGCTATGGATCATTTCCACTGAACCATATCATTGGTGTTCAAATAAGATTAGTAGAAATATTACAACAGTAAACTATTTTCTTCTTTTCAGGTTGTAAACTTCATGCAAGGATAGAGAAAAACAAGACAATTTGAATAATAAATCCTCTTTGCATATAAAAATATTTATGTGACCATAAATTTTTTAATTTGTTTATTCTGAGGACTAAACGTTTGTTTATAACACTTTCTCAGAACCACAATTGAATGCCAGAGAATTGCCTCATTCATTAAAGTCGGTAGCTGCTAACCTGATGACCTGAGTTCTATCTCTGGTGACCCATATTACTTCTATAAGTTTTTCTCTTATTTCTATACTTGGGCAGTGGCATATGCACATTCCTACATCAGCACATACATAAGTAATTTGTAAGCCTGAATAAGGGCCATTGAAGTCATGTACAGCCAGGTTTCATCACTAGAACTCACATAGGAGAAGAAGATAATAGACGCCTGTAAGTTGTCCTTTAACTGCTACATACACATCATGGCACAGGTGTATACACACAAACACAGTTCAAACATTTTTAAATGAATGAAATTTAAAAAGCATAAAATAACCCAATTATTTAGAACATATGAAATGATTTGCTGATTTAAGTTATAGAATTTCAAGAAATATTACTGTTCATCAAAACAGATAGCCTCTTTTAAAATCTTATTAGATCTTTTCATTCTCTGATTCAATGATAGGTCATTTAAAAACACATACCTCAGCTGCACTTAGAGGTCTATGGTTGTAATCCCAGCACTTGGGAGAATGTGTTGGGCCAATCTCTGTGAGTTTCAGGTCAGCTTGGTTTCCATGGTGAACTCTAGGGTGGCCACCATTCTGTGGACATATCTGTCTCAAAAAATTCCAAAAAGAAAAAGCATATTTTAAATTATGGAACTTTTTCTAATACAATCTGGCTGGACTCTGACTGGTTTCAACAAAAGCTTTTGTTATCTTTATTCACATTAAGAGAACTGTGTTAACAATGAAAATAACCAATAGAGAGAGTCCATTCACAGAGGTATAGAAATATATTGAATTCTTTGAGAACCATCTAGAGAGGACTTTCCTTGCCTTCAAGTGATATGAGATAGAAGGAGCAGTGGGACATTTTCATCTTCAGCATTCTAATGACATATTTGGGACCTGGAGAGCTGGCTCCAGGTAGTACTGATCCACTGGGGTACTCAAGTTTAATTCCTAGAACCTACATCAGATTGGTCAGAATTACCTGCATTTTCAGGTCCTGGAGATCAGGTGAATTCCTCTGGCCTCTTAGCAAACCAGATATGCAAATGGTGAAAAGGCAGATGTGTATGTGACTCCATATTGTAAAAAAGGATTTTCTTCATGTGCCTGTTATCTTAAAAAAGAATGAAATTTAATTTAAGTGTGTAGGTTTTGCCAGTGAGTATATCAAGTGCATGCCAGATATAAGGTACCAGAAGATGGTGTCTGATCCCCTCTGACTCTGGGTACAGACAGTGGTGAGATGTTTTGTGGGTGCTTGGGTCCTGGGAATCAAAGTCATACCCTGTAGATGAGCAGCCTGTATTCTAAGTCCTGAGCCTTGTATTCAGCCCCATGAACATGTTACTAATAGCAGTAAAGTATTAATGCCTGATCTAAGTCCATCTTTACCTCAGCTCTGATGACCCAAAAAGAAACATAAGATAGAAACATCATAACATCATAACATCAAAAAGTAACTTAGACATGGTGCTTAAAGAATTTTCTGAGCCCAAATCTCCACAAAATGAGGGAAAAGTACAAAGAATGATCAGGAGAAAGACTGACAATAAAATCTTTAAAAGATGGTTGACCATTTAATCAAAGCCACAAGAGTGACTTTATCTCCAATGTGATAAATAGGCAGTAATTGGAGCCCAGAAGCTCACACGCCAGGTGTACGCTTGCTTGAGTTTATGCCTCCTGTAACAAAAGAGAAAAAAACTTGAAGGCGTGAAGTCTGACTTGTCTGATGGGATCATATGCTTCCCTGAGGCCTGCAAAACTTTCAGTTCAGAGCTCTGAATGGTGGTGACTTTAGATGACATCCAGGTTAGAATGAGATCCTGAGACTTGCACTGAAGTCTCTCTAAGGCAAAGTCAATCAGGCATCTACAAAGAGCTGTGGAGTTTCGAAGAATTGTTAGGAGTGTGTAGCAGGGTCCTTGCTGTTGTTCCCTTTGGGGGCGGGGGGCCAAGTAGGCGCAGAGTCAAACCACACAGACTCCAGGAGAATGTCAAAACAACAAGCTCAGTTTATTCAGGAAGAGGTCAAGCATTATATACCCTTCACCCCACCCTGGGGCAAGGTCTGATGAATATGCAATTTCTGGTGTGACATGGCTGCCTCTCATTCGTCCAGGTCATCTCCAGATCATGTTTCAGCTGCTGTTGCTAAGACCATCAGGCAGACCCAGGCTGGCTCTCAGAAATAAGAAAGCTGTGCTTTCTTATTTTTTAGTTACATGTGTAAGGAAAATCTTTTTCTATCTTGTTGCCCTTAGGTTACGTCTCTCATTGGTAGTCAAATCTGTTTCACAGAGGCAATAAAACATGGACCTGCTTTTCTTACCCATTCTATTAGTCTATACCTCTCCCTTAGGCAGTTAAGAACATCCATACTTTTAGTTATAATTCAAGAGTTTGTTAATTCTTATCACTTGCTCTATAACACTTTTTGTATTCCATGTTCTTAAATGATGTCCTTGTTCTTTCCTCTACATGCTTCATCTTCACTTCTGGCCTAAGTATACTTTCCTGTATCCTCTGAAGTTTAGTACTCATCAATTCCTTCAATTTATTTTTAGGTAGAAAATTTTCTTTCTCTCTTGAGTATAAATGGTAATTTTTTTTCAAGGTATAGTAGTTGGGGGGTATCTATTCTCTTTTGCAACTTGTAGAACATCACTCTAATCCCTTCTGGTATTCACAATTTTCATTGAAATTTTTTCTCCTATTTAGATGAGACTCCTTTTGTAAGGCATTTTGATTGTCTTTCTTGAAATTTTGCATATACTTTCTTATTTCTGTATATTTACTATTAACAGTTATGATTTTTTTATGACATGGATTTTTTAAATTCTAACCAAATGGATTTGACAGATATGTACTTAACATTCCAAAAAAACATTAAAGAATACATGATTTTCTCAGTAGCACATGGGCATTCTCCAAACTAGAATTATGACAAAGCAAATGTCAAAAAATACAGAAATACTGAAATTACATTTATCATATCAACAGAACACTCAAGTTTATGGAAGCTAAACAGAACATAATTCAAACAAAATTGAATGAAGGAAGAAATCAAAAGGATATATAAAAACTAGAATTTATTGAAAATGAAGATCCAAGATAATCAAACCCAAGAGACACAATTAAACCAGCCAGTAGAGTGAAGTTTATAGAATTATTTCCCTGATTGGATCATTTTCACACTGATATACACTTTATATGCTTCCACACACCAAACTTCCTCAACTCGGCCATCTTCCTTTCTTTATTTTCTTGGTATCTGCAGTGGTAACCCCTGGATATATAATTATAAAAGAAGATTTTGAGTCAGAGCATCAGGTGAAAGGGAACATTCAATGTTTGCCTTTTCTGAGTTTGAGTTTTTCTACTCAATATGGTTTTTTTAATTCCCATCCAGCTGCCTGCTACATTTATGATTTCAATGCTCTTTATAGCTTTAATCCCAGCACTCAGGAGGCAGAGGCACACGGATCTCTGTGAGTTCAAGGCCAGCCTGGTCTACCAAGCAAGATCCAGGACAGGCACCAAAACTACAATGGAGAAACCCTGTCTCGAAAAAAAAAAAACCCGAACAAACAAAAAATAGAAACTCTCATGTAACTCCAGGAGCTGATCTCAGAACCACATTGCTGCTGTTCGTTTTGAGTTGATTAACACCACTTTATGAATAAAACAAAATAAACAGAATAAAACAAAAGTCTTTATCTCTGAGGCACCTTTCATTTCATATAGACTTTACATTTTATCTAACTGCCATCCACAAACAACTGTGAAAGGTTATTAGGTTAATTATGGTCTCTATATTATAGGTGTAGTTACTGAAACTGAAAGAGTTTATAATTCTCTGAGCCACAGAGCTCATAATAGAAAAGCCTTGTGCTAGAATTATGCTTTCATGATTGTAGCTCAATGCAGTTTTCTCACTTTTGATATGGGGAATAATAACACTTTCATTAGTGTATTGTGTGAGCAATCAAAGTAATGTACCTTGCCATAAAATATAAATTGAATAAATCTTATATGGTCTTATGTGGTTGCCGCGGGTCAACCAGATGTCCTGGTTGGCCTTTAATATATATATATATAAAATAATTCAGGTCGACCAGTTGTCTGTATGATTTTTTTTTTTTAAGATTAAGAAGGAGGTTGACAAGTTGGCCTTTTCTTTTCTTTCTTTCTTTTTTTAAGTTAGGAAGTGAAGTGGAATGATTGGCTATTTTTCTTTCTATTTTTTTTTTAATCTTAAAGGGATGAGGTCAACCAGTAGGCCTTGTGATTTTTTTTGTTTTAATTATATATATACTTGTGGGGGTTTTTTTGTACACTACTCAGATACATTAATAAAATTTTCATTGTATGATTGCTCTTGCATAGTACCCAGATTGTAGTCCACTCACCAACCAAAGGTAGTTTACAGCCTGTAGCTAGAAGGCTTCCTCTGGCCCCGCTCAGCCCTTCAGTCCTGCAGCTGCTTATAAAATAATCATTCAGAAGCTTATATTAATTATAACTGCTCAGCCACTAGCTCAGGCTTATTCCTGACTAGCTCTTACACTTAAATTAACCCATAATTCTTATCTATGTTTAGCCATGTGGCTTGCTATCTTTTCTCAGTTCTGCCTTGTTATCTTGCTTCCTCTGTGTAGGCTGGTGACTCCTGACTCTGCCCTTCCTCTTCCCAGCATTTTCCTAGTCTGCTCACCTCACATATACATCCTCCTTGGCTACTGGCCAATCAGGGTTTTATTAAATCAGTGTACAAGAGCATTATCCCCACAGCAATAGCCCTCTGTAACTCCAGTTCCAGAAGATATTTTGCCCTCTTCCAACCTCTTTGGACAGTGCAATGATGTGCTGCAGAGACATACATTCAGGCAAAACACCCATACACAGAAAATGAAAATGAAGAGAGTTTTTTTAATGTCCTGGATATTAGATCCTTCTCATGTACAGGTTCATGTGTTATTCAGTTTCTGGTAACATTCTTGCTGTTGATGACATTTGAGATGGTGTCTCTGTATGTAGTCCTGGCTGTTCTGAATCTCATCATGTAGCCTGTGCTAGCCTACAGATATCCAAATGTCTCTGCATCCATTGTGTTGGGATTACAAGTGTGCTGATATCACCATGCCCCACCTTTTTGGGTAACTTGTTTTATTGTTTTTGTTTTGTCTTTTGAGACAGGATCTCACTCTATAGCCAAAACTTTCCTAAAATTCACTATGCAAACTAAGCTGATGTTGAACTCACAGAGATCTACCTGCCTATGCCTCCTGAGTCCTGGAATTTAAGGCATGAACCATCATGTATGGCATGACTTTCTATGTGTTTTTAATAGATGGAGGAGAAAGTATATTCATAGGAAAAAATTTCAGTACTAAGGACTTAACCTAGTTAATGCTTCTATTTTCATATGACCTGTTACATGGATTCCAGTTCCCAGTTCAGACTCTCAGAATGACAGGGAAGCAATCCCTCATTTCCACAAGTATCCCAGGGATTCCTGTACATTAACCTAAGTTCAGATTTGATTTTCTATCTTACCAGGTGGAATAGAAGTATATTTTATATTCTTCTGCTTTGATTGTGTTCAGCACTATCAGGCAGTCTGTTCAGTACACTCAAGAAGCAGTGATGTCCAGGAGGTCATGTTTCTCACAGACACACTTCTGTGTGGACTCCGTGAGCATGGCTGCTGCTGAGAACCTGAAGTCCCTCTAATACTGAAATAGCAGAGCCTTAAATACTTAGGAAGTGAATTAAAAATCAAGACAAGGAGCAAAAGCTTGGGCTGGAACTCTGGACTGTCAGTATCTGGTGAAATGGGAAGCCCCACACCCTTCCTTGTTCATTGATAGAGACAGGAACTCAACAATATGAACTTGCCTTTGTGAGACATCGAGTAATTAATGATAAGTCACAGTGTGCCAGGGGATGCAGCTAAACCTCCTCCCTCCATAGGCATAGAAACTGCTGTCTGATTAGGAAGAAATATCCTGACTGAACAAACTCTGAACTCTCCTGTCCCTCTTGTGTGGACTAAAGAAGTGGGAACTTGCCCAGTGTGGGTGGTGATTGAACCCCGAGCTTCCTACATGGTAGGAATCATTCTGCCAACTGAGCCATGTCCACAGCTATTGTCTTTTCCCCCTTTGCCTTTTCTTTTCTTTTTCTTTTTCTTCTTGGTTTTTTGAAACAGGGTTTCTCTGTGTAACAGCTATGGCTGTTCTGGAACTTGCTTTGTAGACCAAGCTAACCTCAAACTCACAGAGATCCACCTGCCTCTGCCTCCCACATGCTGGAATTAAAGGCATGCACCACTAACACCTGGATGCCTTTTCTTTTTTCAACACTTAGTCTCAATGTGTAACTCACAGAGGCATGCAATCTATCTTCTTTTGGTCTCTTAAGTGCAGAATGGAGGGCACCACACTCAATCTGAGGGATTTTTCTCTTGGTGGCTCCACTGTTCAAGTTACCTCTGCCAGCAGTTCATTACAGCATACTCATGAGTATATTGCCTATCTGATGAGGCACCTTTGGGGCAGTTTTCAACAACTAGGCATTTGGCTTCTCTGAGTATATCCCTAGCCCAATTCCAACATTGTAACCAGCCCTGCAGGATCTTCCTGGGTGTGCTTCCATGTTCCTGTATTTGAGGTAGGTGATCTTCCCTCTTTCCCATTCAAATGATGCCATTTCCCAGTAGTAGTTCATTTCTCAATATGATGAAAAGGGGGATTTTAATGAAGGAGTGAGACATTCCTGTGCAGTGTTTGGAAAACAAACACTCAGTTCCCCACATATGAAATACTTCCAGAAGGCCTAGTTTGTTCCTGGTGTACTGAATGCCCCAAGCAAACACCACAAATAAAATGACTGAGGATAGTATTCTGGGTATTAATCCAAATGGCAGTAACAGGTTCAGAGAGGGTCTCAGCTGCAGAAACTCTTGAATCCTTCAAGAACAGCAAAGGCAGAAGAATGTGGTGGCCATCAGAAATGGAAAGAAATGACCAAAAACAGAGGTAAGACTAAAGAAAAAGAAGTCTATGAGCAGCCAGAGAAGAGGACCTAGAAGCCCTGGATATCATGAGAGTTCAAGTGCATGATCAAGTCTCCTAGAACAAGAGTCTCAGAGCCCAGGATGAAATCAGAAACACTGAGTATGGGCACATGTGTGTGATAAATTCTATAAGGTTCCTGATCCATTAGGTCTCATGATAAATATAACACTAGAAGGAACCACTTGTCATTGTCCTTGCCTAGTTACTGTTCCTACTGATACTCCCCAACAGGTAAAACAGCAAATGTTGCCAAAGAACAGCATTTGAAAACTTCTTCTTGTCTACCTATGATTTTGGTCTGTTAGAGCAAATGGGTCCTTGGCCATCTGAACCTTCCTAGAACCATGATTTACTCTCTCTTTTAGAATCCTGTACATTACCTTCCAATAAAGAGAATCATCATCACAGTACTCATCAGGTGGATGATCCCAGATAGAAAACTTCAAAATTAGACACATGAGGTTATAGGGAACACAAATTGCATTATAAAGAGGGAATGCTACTTCCTTACTAAGTAGTAGAAGTACTGTGATGAAAACATCTCTTTTAGCTGATGCCATTAACTGACACATGCTTAGCATGTCTTGGAATTGACCAATGCGCATGTGTATATAATCATCTCTTGTGCTGAGAAAATGGAGTAATGAGGGACAGGCAAGGGTTCCATCAACTCAAGATACGTCCTCCCTTGCTTCTTAGTTCTGGGTTTACAGGTGTGCCTACCAAGCTTGATAGGAGTGATGTAAGCATTGGGAAACTGTCCTACCCAATAAGACAACACCACTTTTATTTTTTCCAGAAACAGAAGACAAATGAACTAGGAGGAAAAGGATGTGAAAATTTGCCATTTTTCTCACATTAGTTCCCTCCTCTCTATTTACAGCATGATTTTGAGCCTTTCCTTGGAGTGATTTTCCATCTAAGTTAAACTGCCAAAATTTTGATGACATGAATACAACCACTAGCCTCACACCACAGTGCTATCTTCTTCTCATAGGCACAGATGATCTGAACCACTGGCCCAAGATCAATGGCTCTACCAAACTAACAGTTGGATCTGAAAAATTTAAATGATAGATCCTTTAAAACAAAGTAGAAATTCACACTTTTTATGAGAGCAGGATTGAGAGTTTTATATCCCCAAAGTTAAGAGTCAGATTCTCTTTTGGCTATGGTAAAAACTTTATCTCCTAGCAAAGATGATTTCTCCATTATTTTAAACAATATTTGTTTATTCTGTCATTTTAAATATTTAAATTTCATATTTGATGGTGCTCAGAATATGTTATCTCAAAGCATGGTGACTAGTCATAGGAAGTATTTTGAGCAGAAGAATGAATGTGAGGAAGGACTCTGCTCTTCCCCTGAAGCTGCTCATAAAACCTAGAAAGACCTTCCTAACCATTTCCTGAAGCAGGTCAGAAGCACCACATGTCCCTCCATGGAAGAAAGGAGCAGCCTCATAGCTAAAGACTGATGAAGGCACACACAGGGGACATTAGCCCTCACTATTTGCCATTCACCTGCTTGGCTCATAGTGGTTTTATTTTGCCACACACTCTATAACATTCCACTTGCCATCAACTCCAGTATAAAATCTCAGGTCTCAGCACTTGTTGAGGGCTGCCCTTCCTTAGGAAGGCTCTGGTGTTGTAAAAGTTTATACTAGGTAAGTCTTTGTGCTTTTCTCCTCTTAATCTCTGTTTTGTTAGGAGTCTCCAACAAGGGACCAAAGATGGGTAGAAGGCAAAAATATTTTTCCTCCTGCACTTACTACTTTTCTTCCAAAACTCGTATTTGTCAACAAAATGATAATGCTCTCCTTTTTAAAATAAAAGTACTCTCCTCTTCAAAAACATCTATTAGAGCCAACTAACTAACAGTTTTATTCTGCCTTCTAAGGATACCTTGGTGGAGTGGTAATTTGAATGGAACAGGCCCTCATAAGCTCATATGGAGTGGCATTATTAGGAGGGGCAGCTTTGTTGGAGTAAGTGTGGCCTTGTTGGAGGTTTTATGTCACTGTAGGGGAGGGCTTTGAGGCTTCTTATGCTAAAGCCACTCCTGGTGTTTCAGAGCACTTTTGTTGCCTGTGGGATCCAGATGTAGCTCCTTCTCCACTCCCAGCTCTTTCTCCAGCACCATGTCTGCCTGCATGCCTCCATGTCCTGCCATGATGACAATGGACTAAACCTCTGAAACTGTAAGCCACAGCTAATTAAAGGTTTTCCTTTATAAGAGTTGCTGTGGTTATGGTGTCTCTTCACAGCAATAGAAACCCTACTAAGTTTCCAAAATAATTACAGAGCCCACAGGGAATAAAGAAACAACAATAAATTCTTATTAAAATTAAGTAATTGATTTGAGGCCAGCCTGGTCTACAGAGTGAGTTCCAGGTTAGGCTCCAAAATTACACAAAGAAACCTTGTCTCAAAAAACCAAAAAACCAAACAAAAACAAAAAAAACCTGAGTCACAGTGATAGAAATTCCCACCATGCCCACACCATTGCGCATGCCCAGCGGGACACTTAGTCATTTCTGCCTAGTCATTTCCAGGTCATACTTCCTGCATGACCCATGACCCCCATGGCTGTATGGTTGCATAAAGCGTGTGGAGCAACCGTGTGATCTATGTGCACGCGTGGAGTAGCCTATGTGGGCCTGTGTGCGCAGGTGCAGCTTGGCCTTTAAAAGCTGTCCCCCACGTTCCCCCGCCCCCTTCACACACGTGTCTTTTCAGCAGGCCTGATCACATCTATCCTTTTCTCCTCATCTTAATAAAACTCTTGTTAGTGGATTCTGTCATGTTTCGTGATTTTTCCTCGCAGGGTAAGAGTGCCTCTAAAAGCCAACATCTGGTGCTGTGGCCCAATGGGCCATTCCTGGCACTCTAAACCTGTAAACCTGTAAACTGAGGAGTCTGCTCCATCTGCGACAGTCCACTGTCCATTTGCCTGGCTGCAGGATCCTGCACACAACACTTTTCAGCCAGCATAAACAGTCTCCTGGATCTGTGGGAATGACCATTGAGCGTCCGGCATCCCTCTGGAATTCTTGAAACCAGGGGAATCCCCGACCATGGTCTTCACTGGCTACGGTCAGTCCCTATTGCACGCTTGAATTTCTAGCCACCTCCCACATCTGCAGTTTGAGATGTATTTCTTGTGGTCAGATGTAGCTAGAGTTTTCCTGCCTGGCCCACAGTCAGGACAAATCTCTCTCAAAGTAGTAAGAGAAGCTACGCCCAAATTCCCAAATTATATGTAATTTTACTTTGTTAAGGTTAAAACCTTCCTTTTTGGAAAAAAAAAGGGAGGGGGAAGTGCTGTGGGATGTTCTGTATGGCAAATGTGTTGTTCTGATTGGTGGGTAAATAAAACACTGATTAGCCAGCAGCCAGGCAGGAAGTATAGGCGGGACAAGGAGGAGAATAAAGCTGGGAAGTGGAAGGCTGAGTCAGAGACACTGCCAGCCGCCGCGATGACAAACAGCATGTGAAGATGCCAGTAAGCCACAAGCCACATGGCAAGGTATAGATTTATAGAAATGGATTAATTTAAGCTGTAAGTACAGTTAGCAAGAAGCCTGCCATGGCCATACAGTTTGTAAGCAATATAAGTCTCTGTGTTTACTTAGTTGGGTCTGAGCAGCTGTGGGACTGGCAGGTGAGAGAGATTTGTCCTGACTATGGGCCAGGCAGGAAAACTCAAGCTACATTTCACCCTAATAATCTTGCTCTGTCTCAATTTGTAAAAGCCCACCTGCAGCCCACCGCTGAGGACTTACAGTTCTTAAGAACTATTACTGCCTCTTGTGAGATCTGCCAAAAAACAGATCCCAATACCAAGTACAGAAGTCAGCCTTTTCCCACCCACCAGACTAGAGGTACCCTTCCAGGAACTGACTGGCAGCTTGATTTTACCTATATGCCCACCATCAGGAAAATTAAATATCTTCTTGTGATGGTGGACTCATTTTCAAATTGGGTGGAGGCATACTGGGTTTCTAATAAGCGGGCTCAGACAGTTGCAGACCTTCTTCGAGAAATTATTCCTTGGTTTGGGATTCCTGCTTCCCTTCAGTCTGACAATGGTCTGGAGTTCACCTCTCAGATTTCCCAGACACTAGCTAAGGTTCTTAACATTCCTTGGCATTTTCATATCCTACACCATCCTCAATCCTCAGGACTTCAGAAACTCCTTTCCCTATTCCCCCCAAGAGCCAATGTACTCCCACCAAGTCAGCTGGAAGCAGTTTTTGAAAGATGCTCCATACTCACTCATCTGCCATTTTTTATAAAACCAAAGAGTCTGGGATGATAGAAATTCCTACCATGCCCCCATGGTCATGCATGCCCAGTGGGACACTTAGTCATTTCTGCCTAATCATTTCCAGGTCATACATCCTGAGCGACCCATGACCCCATGGCTGCGTAGTTGTGTAAAGCACGTGGCGCAACCACATGATCTATGCCCATGCGTGGAGTAGCCATGTGGGCCTGTGTGTGTAGGGGTGGCTTGGCCTTTAAAAGCTTGCCCCCATGTTCCCCTGCCCCCTTCACACATGTGTCCTTTCAGCAGTCCTGATCACATTATTGGTGAAATTATTTAGGCCACTCCACGTAGTTAAAAGGAGATTTATTTAATGGCGTAACTTACAAATTAAGGGATAGGTAGGTCGCGGGGTCTGGGGAAGGTGTATCACAGTCCAGCGGTGTTCTCTGGAGCTCTCCTCTGTCCACCTCCACCATCCAGCGTCCTGGAACCAAGAGAGCGTTTGCCGATCCCGATCTCGGGTCCCCAGGCGCCTCCCTTGGCCCCGCCTTGTAGGAGTGACAGTTGCCGAAGTCTCAATGGGGATTGGAACTTCCAGAACAAAGCTGGAATGGCTACCCACTACATCTCCCCCTTTTTGTCTAAATAAGAAAGTTCTAACCTAATACAAGACTATATACAAAGGAATGGTTATCAAATATTGTCCAGGAATAATGAGGGATAATGACCTAGATAAGATGGAACTACAATCAATGCAAACAATATCAAGCAAGAAACATATATTAAAATCCAGAGAAGTATAGAGCATAGGTAAATGGCATGTTACAAAGATCATTCCAAAAGGTGTCCTATCCTAAAGAACCTGAATCTAATACTTAATATGTTCTATCTACTAAGTTGTAACTATAACTGCTAGTCTTCAATCCCATCAAAGACCTGAGAAGGAATATAATGGTACCTGAGAAATGGTAGATGGATGCAAGCAACTTTCGGGAATCTTGCGAGAGTAGACTGAGACAGCTGGCAGCCTGGACAGTCATCTAATGTTTCTCAGCATAGTTGGTGCATTCAAATTGGCTACAGGCCAATTCTTTTCTCCTCATCTTAATAAAACTCTTGTTAGTGGATTCTGTCATGTATTGTGACTGTTCCTCAGGGTAAGAGCACCACTAAAAACCAACACATAGGACTTCCCAATTGTTCATGTTTCACTCAAATTCCAGGGTATTTCACAGTTAAATATTTATTCACCAAAAGAAAGAAAATGAAACGCCACTTAGAATTACCTTTTTCTGAAGATGATGTAAACATTTGTAGAACTGCTCAATAAGAATTACAAGGCTTTATGTAATTCTTCCTAAGGAAGAAAAAAAGAAGATAGTTAAAAGCATAAGAGAATGAACTGAGGGACTGGAGAGATGGCTCAGAGGTTAAGAGCACTAACTGCTCTTCTAGAGGTCCTGAGTTCAAATCCCAGCAACAACATGGTGGCTCACAACCATCTGTAATGAGATCTGGTGCCCTCTTCTGGCCTGCAGGGATACATGCAGGCAGAACATTGTGTACACAATAAACAAATTAAAAAAAAAAAAAAAAAAAAAAAAAAGAATGAACTGAGCCAGGCCCATCATCTGAGTCTGCAGAAAAAATCTTCTAGTCCAATGTCAAAAATCTGAATTGCAGTGACAATGACTTTCTCACACTTTTCTTTCAAAAGATAAAAGTTTGTATCAGATTTTTAATGCTATGGAACTGCGAACTTTTAAATAATGCAGTTTTAAAATTCTTTGAGAATTTCATCCATGCATACAGTGTATTTTGATCATATTCCCCTTCATTTCTCCTAGATGGTTCCTGACCCACTCTCTTAATTCCAACACTACTAAGTCCATGCCCATTGTTTTGTTTTAAATCATCTACCTAGGGCAACACTGCATGCCCATATGTTCATGTGTTAGAGCCATCGCTAAGTTTGCTCAAACTACCTGGCATCAGCCCCCTAAAGTAAAATGACTCTTCCTCCTCCAAAGCCATCAACTGCCACCAGCTTCTCAGTTAGGGGTTTGGGCCAGTGAGCCCCTTTCTCTTCTATACTAGAATGTTGACAGCTTGACCTTGGAGTTCACGAGTGCAGTAGTCCTGTCACACCCAGAAGATCCTGTTTTATTCCAGGCTTCATAATATGCTACAAGCACATCAGAAATATCAAATATGACATAAAATATAATTAAGTGTTGACAAGAATTCTAAAGAAAATGTTAATGTTCTTAATTTGACTGATTCTATTCCCACATGAATTATAATTAAATGAATCAAGGCAGTACTGTATCATGAATCTGATTGTTGTTTTTTATACTTGAGAATGCTTCAGGTAATTTCTTCTATCTACATAATTTCTAAAATGCACAGCCAGAAGCTGAATATGACAAAAGATCATTGAAAACTGAACTGATGCTATATTCATATTCTTGATATTCAGATAACCATGATTGCATTTGGTAATTGAAAACTGGTCTGCCTGATATTTGGGACATAACTTTCAGTTTACCTCAGTTCTTCTCTTACGCATTATTAACATAGAGAATTACAGTAGATTCAGTGATGTAAACAGTGTGTTCACTCCAGAGCTGAATGCTGCCATCTACAGCCCGATGAATAAGGGTAGAAAGAGAGCTCTAAGGGCATCCTCGTCAGAACAGCGTTGTCCTTGCTGACTGCCTGAATTTAGAATTAAGTGGATAGTGTAGGCATCAAGGTAATTGTACCTATCAATATTCAGACTCTATTGGACTCCTGTCTGGATTGTTTTACTGATTTTGTTTCTCATAAATTTCCATGTATATGCATATATGAGTACATATATATGTTTAATATACTTCCGATTTGCTTTAGTAATTCTTTTCTATTTCTTTTTTCAGAAACATGGTCCACGATGTTGTTTTTTTTTTCTTACAAGATTTTAGGGACTTGAACTTAATATACAAATATTATATCAAATGTGAACATTTTTCTCAAAGAAGGATCCCATTTTATTATTTTTCAAACTCCCAGGATGATGTGTAATGACAATCATCAAAGCATTAACAAATAAAGACTTCTCAAATATTGTCAGAGTTCCTCCCATATTTCATTTTCCTTATTCTGACTTTTCTCGGTTAACATTCTGGAGTGACCCACCTCATCCTGACCTTTAAACTGCAGGCACTTGCGCATTTCATTTCATCAACTTGCTGCATCTCCTCCTTCCTTAAAGAATTCCAGACTAATCATTGATTAGGGTGTCCTTGTGCTGGTGAGCTCAATGCTAGGAACCCCCCCCCCCCACTAAGTCTGTTGTCTTTATAAAAATAACATCCCCCAAAGACAAACACGATCAGTCCAACACATTCTAGGAAAGTCTATGAGATGGCATCAGACATTGGTAGTCTTAAATCTTGCATTTCCCTCTGATTTTTCTCTAAAGTATGTTCTTAAAAGTCAGGCAATGGGAATTTAGCTCAGTGGTAGAGTGCTTGTCTAGCAAGCACAAAGCCTTGGGCTTGGTCCTCAGCTCTGAAAAAAAAAGTAGTCTAAATTTTATCTTCAGAGTATCTAGCCTGTTGCATATTCCTGACCCAGAGACTCTTGCCTCTCCATTACAATAATCCGTATCACCATGCGAGAACTCAACCTGTTTTGTCACAACCTTTGTATCATATGCTATATCCACAATTCCTTGTTCCTTTCTAGAGTTCTACACAAAATCTGGAATGTTTATTTAAAAAGATTCTTGGGGGACTAGAATGCCAGGGCTGCCTCAATGACCAATATTTGTCCCATCTCACCTCACATATCAGCCTAAAGTAAAAAGTGGGACCACTGAGAGACAATTGGAACTGAACTAAATTTGAGGGCTATTTCTGGGAACCAGACGTCCTAGAATGGTTCAGATTCAAAGGGCTACAGATGCTGAAAGAAAAATTCTGACTTCTTCACCCAAGTAACACAAACAATAATAGGTCCAGCCTACATTGTTTACTCCCAGGGTCCATGGAAGAGTCTAACAACCAGTTGAGGATTCTAGTTGGAGGGATATTCAATGAATCTAAGCACACTGAGTTCTTTAGTCCATTCACTTTATTCTTCTAAGTCAGTTCTATCTACAGAGTTTCTTTTCTGTTCTCTTACTTAGCTCCTCTCAGTCCCTCCTGCTCTCAGTCCCTTCTGCTGTTCTCTCATCATTCTACCTGGTTCTTTCCATCTCTGTCCTCATCTTTGTTTTTCTCAATCAATTCTCTCTAGTGCTCTCCGAGAACCAGTATATATACATATGCAGTAATTCTTTGGCAAACCAATTTGAGGCTTGAAGTTTTCAGGGTCCCAGAAAGAGGTGATAATGATCCACACATAAAGCAATTAATTGTCAGCTTCCAATTACAATCCAAAAGGGGAGTGACTAAAGGGGAGTTCTCTGGTAGGGTCAACTAAAGGCTAAGATCAATTAGGGCATTTATGTGCTCAAACTATAATCTAGAAATGGCTAGGTAGAATGTTAGGGGTCAACAAGTCACAAGAAAGTAAACTGTTTTTGGCGCTGCTTTTCCCACTTGTCCTGGCTGCAGCTGCTTTCTGATAGGGAGGGGGACATATGCTAGCTAGGTGGCTAAGCAACCTATGTCAGAGCATGTAGTATCTAGTTAGTAAAAGCACTTTCACTCAGAGTAATTGCTGAGAAGAAAATCTAGGAATAGTACTTGTCTGAGGAGGAATAAAAACTTAATTTGCACAAGAAAGAATCTTGGCACCTATCACCTGCCTGGTCTTGTAGGCAATCTCCTTGGGTCAGTGGGAAGTAACTGCCTTAACTCAGTAACTAGCAAATGGCTAAAACATCATCCTAGGAATGTGAGCAGTAAATCTCTTAAGTTAGTGTCTTGTGTAAATAAGCTGGGGTGAAGGTAAGGGATTTAATTGGTAGTGGTTCTTTTCTCTATCTGTGGGTGAGATGAGCTTGTGTTTATCTATGTGCAGTTTTGTCCTTGAAAAAGGTATCTTTGCTGAAATACTTCTGTCTGGAGAATGGCCCTGGCCAGATATATGTTAATGAAAAATAAATGCAGCTGGGGACAGTTATCCAACTACCCCAAATGTACAGGGAAAGTTGTGCCCAAGATTAAGATGCAATCTTGAGATTACATGTACATGTAACATGGTGATGCATGGTAAATGGGGAGAATCACAGCTGCACAAGAAGTTTACAACAAGAGACAGCCAGTTCATTCAAAAGGCAGTAACTCCATAACGCCTTGCATGATGGTTTCCTCTAACAGAACCCTTAGTTCTTATAGGTTGACCTTGTGAACACTAGTTGTCACTGCTGTATACTCTCATGGATTTTCGCTACCAGTGGCTCTCAATACTCAAGTCTATTGATTCAAGGTTTGGGTCATCATATTCTTTCTAGAAATTGTTTGCTCAGTGGCTCCAACCAGACCTGTCCAGCACTAGTCATATCTTTACTAACAACCTCATAGCTTGTGTGAGCTCTATTGACACTCTGGGGGAAATCTTCATAACTGCCTGTGTGACTTTTTTTTTAACGCACCAATCTCTAAAAGTCTGAGGATCTTCCCTGGGTGATTGTTCACTTCAGAGTTCTCTTCCCTACTACTGCCCATTATCTGACCTGATTTCTAAGCTTCATTTATTTCTCATCTTACTGATTATGGATCTTAAGGAGGGCAAAAGCCAACCTTGGACAGTGCATGGAAAGTGAGCTTTCAACTTCACTTAGATAAAGTTTCTAATGAAGCAGAGGGCTAGATTTCTGGCTTTGGAAGGAGAATCTACCTAAAGGCTTCCATTGTGACCACAGAGGATCTTGGAAATGGCACCTTGGTTTCAAGTCACTTTTGGGTGAAGTCTGTAGCAGGGATGTAACAACTACACCATGTGACATCAGCACATGGACATTTTGTTTCCTGGAGAGCCCTGGCATTCACTGTGATGTCACCAGTGTTGTGGCAACAGCAACATTCTTGGGACATTCGTTCAGTGTCTCGTGTTTCACCTACAGACATGCTGACTAGACTGAACAGGATTCTTGGGAGACAGGATGGTGAGCACAGAGAGATCAGAGGAAGGCAGAAGGATGATGGCCTTCAGTCTCCATGTCACACATCAAGAAATAAATGGTTCTGGGGAAAGTGCAGTGAGTCCTGGGCAAGGGATGGGGAGCTTCCTGAAGGAGGCAGGCTTCAGCTGATCCTTTCAGGAGTGGGGCTAAGGAGGGGAGAATTTCTGAGAAGCAATGGGCCTATCCTGGTCCTCTGAGTTCTTCAAGAGCAGACCCAGAGTTAAGGATTTCTGACAGTTAGTTTGGCAGAGAGCCAGGGATGGTCAAGGCTGCAGCTGCTCTGTTGAGGGCCCTCTGCTTTCACTCTGAGTGGGAAGGAAGGACAGAGGGACTAAAGAGGTTTCATTTCCAGCCCTGCACTTCACCCACACTGGATTTCTTTTGGTGTGTGTCATCAATAACAGGGAGAGTAAAGTCCCCTGGCCAAAGCTTGAGGTTCTCACATTTTAAATAACAACCACTAGCAGGGCAGGAGCCACCAAGTATTGCTGCATGTCAGTGAACCCTAAGGTTTCAGAGTTCCTGCCTCTCACTAGCCAGTCCTCTTTCCTCTACCTTGAGTGCAGGACTGGGACATCACTCTTCCTGTATTTGTTCTTGGTGACTGAGGGCTCACCTGGGGATGCCCAGTCCTTAGGTATTTTCAGTCGTACCTATCAGTAGTTGATAACACCTTTGCTAACAAAATGGCTGGAATGTTTTCTGCTGAACCTTATGGGAAAATTTTCATCATTACCTATGTGACTTATCATTGTTCTGATAGGACATACACAATCTCCCCCCACCCCCATACATTTTAACAGCCCCGTGGATCTTCTGATGTTCTTGTTCACCTCATGGAACTTGTCTTCCTTCTTCATTATCTTGAGCTAATTTCATAGCGTCCTTTATTTCTCATCTTCTTGGTAAGCAATCTTAAGGGAAGAGCCATTCCTGGGCAGTCTTTGGCATGTGAGTCTTGCTCTCCACACATGATCAACTAGTGAATTAGAATGAATTAGATTCTAATGAATCAGAGTGATCTCTGGATTGGAAGGAGGAGGTGCTGAAGACCTTTCCCTGTGTCTCAGGGAAGGCTCCTGGAAAGGGTAGCTTGGCTTTTGGTGAATTGGGGGAGAGCTTTTTATCAGATGATGGCCTTTGGCAGTGACCCTAACAGTCCCTTCTCTGGAAATTCTATTGTATCCTGGAAAGCCCTTGGCATCTTCTGTGAAATCACCAGTGTTGTGGCAATGCCAACTGCCCTTGTGGCATCCATTAAGTGCTTATAGGGTTCACAAACCAACATGTTGGCAAGACTGAGCACATTGATTGGCAGAGAACACCCTGGTTTTCTAAGGAGGTGGTCAGGCTAGAACTGGACCTTCTAGTAATGGGGTTCGGAAGCTGTGATCATCTGAAGCAATGGGCTTTTGCTGCTTCTCTGGGTTCCTAAAGAGCAGATCCAAAGTGAAGTATTTCTGATGATTAGTTTGGCAGAGAGCCAGGAATGATCAAGGCTACAGCTGCTGTGCAGGAACCTCCTTAAGTTCATTCTGAGTGGCAAAGAATGCCAAAAGGAAGCAAAGAATCTTTAATGACGTATCAGGGTAGGATGTTGCTGCGCTTCATTCTCAGTGGATTTCTGTAGGTTTCATGGATATCTGATGTAAATACCAGGGAGGGAAACTTTCCATCCATGTACCCAGGTCTGAGACATTCAGTTGTTTTTTGTCGTGAACACTGGTTATTAGAACTGGGAGGTGAAAAGCACTAGGGACCGCAGGACTTCCTTGCATCACATCAGATATGAGCTGACAATTCCAAACCAACATGGCTGTACTTGCTCATGCCTTACAGGGCCAGTGGGGCTGCAGTAGGGGCTGAGGCATATATCTAGCCATGGGGATGGGAGACAGATGCATGGCATATGGTCCCCAGCTTAATAAGACTTAGTTCTTCACCAAGTCTAATCAGTGGCCACTTGGGCAGATGAGAGATTGATATAGCAAAGATAATTGCCAGAATTCTTTCTTAAGCACATCAGTGTTGTTCTTTTCAAATAGCTGCTACATAGCGTCATCTTGCCCACCTAGCAAGAATTATGTTTTTACTGATAAGAGCACAGAGGACTTTTATGGCAGACCAGGACTTGGTGGTTGTGACCCTACTCTACCCACCTGAGCAGCCTGTTAGAGGAAATGTCCTTTGTTATGTGACTAGAGCCAAAAGGCTGGTCAATTCTAGTGAATAAACATTTACATCCTAGCATCTTCAGTCTTACCTCTAACCTGCCTGGTTAGCCTCACTTCCCTGGGGAGTATTTCTGGAGGCAGTGCTGGCTTAGCTAAATTCTACTTTGTGTGATTCAGTGTCTCATGAAAAAAAATCCATTAGCAAACCCTTTATAACACTAATTCTATTTGAATTACTTAATCATTATAGACAGTACTTTATCAAAATAATTTTCCAAGTAAAATAACATTTTATTCAACCATATTTGATGTTTTAACTAGAGTTGAATTTGTTACTCCTTACTCTTTAGAACAAAGAAAACAAAAACTCAAGGAATATCTGTTAATACAAAAAAAATAAATGTTTCAACACAAACAAGAAAACCAGATATCCAGGAAAGGTCAAGTTTAATTCAGTTCTCAGAATACATTAGAGTTGTCCACTAAGAACATAACATGTGCCACATTTGTAATTTTTACTTTCCTCCTAACCATTTTCATGTTAAACAAAATGAATTATAACAGCAATACAGTTACGATTCCAGATATTATTACTTTAATGTGATATTTAAAAGCACTAAGAGGCCTGGACATGTTCCAGGAGGAGAATGTCGCCACTGAAGCACCACAAAAGAAAAGGCACTATGGCACTTAACCTTCTCTTTTGGTATCGAGTCTTCAAAAAATCTGGTGTGTGTTAGCACTTTCAGCACACCTTGATTAGTACCTGAGGCTACTTTATGTGGATGATGCACTAGATCATCATTTTCTATATCTGTTCAAACTCTTCAAGGGCAACAATTACAATTCCTTTAAATATTTATTTTCTGTGTATATTCACTTGCTTACCCACTTGTGCAGGTGCATGCAAGATCTGGTACACATATGCAGACCACAGTAACCTTTAGGCATGTGTACTCTGTGAATGAAACTGAGGTAGTCAGGCTTGGTGACAAGCAGCTGCATCTGCTGAGCCATCTTGCAGGTCCAAGAGAAAACAGTTTTAGAGAAAAGTGTATTGTATATGTACCGAGATACTGACTTAGGAGCTATACTGAAGTCAGTGTTTGGTTTTGAAAATCCGCATTCTAAACAAACTGGCCTCAAACTTGAATTCCTTCTGTCTCAAAGTACAGATCATAGATTGATACCACTGCAGCTGTGATGGGTAATTTCATGTGTCTTTTGGGCTACAATGCCCAGTTGTTTGGTCAAACAGTAGCCTAGATGTTGCAGTAAAAGAATCTTTTAAGGACAGGTTTGGTGGCACATGTCTTTAATCCCAAGACTCAAAGGCAGAGGGCTGTCTCAACTCTGAGTAGGGGTGCCAGTCTGGTCTCCAGAGTGAGCTCTAGGACAGCCAGGGCTACACAGAAACTCTGTCTCAAAAAAACAAAAACTAACAAAATACAAGAAGAAAGTCTTTTAGGTGTGACTAATATTTGAATCTGTGACTTGGAGAACAGCAGGTGGCCCTCTGCCTAGGTGGACTTTATCCAATAGAAAAGCAGAGTTGGAGGGTGATAATCTTCTTCTGCAGTTGTTAGGAGTTTCATTAGCTCTAAAATACCAGATTTTGTCAGTTCTACCAGATAACATGGTCCCCACATTTTAGCATACTCTGTAGCAGGAATCTTAAAAGTTCTTGTTAATAAAATCAAACCTGAGCCAGGTATTGGGTTGATCAGAGAGACAGAACAAGCCACAGCTAACCTCACCTGGCCAACTTCTCAACTGGTCTTGTTTCCTCAGACTGGAAGCTTCTGTGTCCTCATCCCAATGGCTCTCAGTTGGACTGCTGCTCGAAAGCCTGAATGCTTAACCAGCCAAAATGCTTCTAGTTTCTGGTCCTCACGCCTTATATACCTTTCTGCTTTCTACCACCACTCCCTGGGATTAAAGGCTCGCTTTCTGGGATTAAAGGCATGATGAGTCACCATGCTTGTCTGTATCCTTGAACACATGGATTTCTGCCTCTGGAATGCTAGGATTAAAGGCGTGTGCTACCACTGCCTATCCTTTATATTTAATATTGTGGCTGCTCTGTCTCTGACCCCAGATAAGTTTATTAGCATGCACAATAATTGGGGGAATACAATACCACATTTCCTCTCTTTTTGTCTAAAATTTAAAAAAGCTTATATAATACAAGAAAAATTGTATCTAGTAAATATATTCAATATACACAGTCAAGATTACATTAACGATGTCTAGTCCATCAACAATACTCTCTGAATTTGTGGATCTGTCTTAGAATTACTGGAATGTCTAATTGACAATATTTAATTTCTTATCTTGATATTGCATGTATTTGGTATCATTTGCTAAGGGATCATCAGATACTGTACAGGTCTATAGCTAAAAAAATTGAGCTAAGAGTTTAAAAGAATCTTGTCTACTCCATTAACTACACAAATCTTATTTCACTTCTTGACTCAAATTAAAATTTTAAAATGTGGGACCTTGACTGTAGCTCAGTGGTAGAGCATTTGCTTAGTTTGTACAAAAAGCTCCCTCTCCTTTCCTAAAATAAATCTCCTTCAAACAGAACTAATTAATTTTTTAATTAATAGAGATCAGGAAGTGATGACATCTAAAGATCAGGTTCAAGAAGGGAAGAGAGTTCTGAAACTCAAAACAGAAATGGTAAGGTATGTGTTTAGCACTCGGACCTTTTCTGCATTCGTTATGAAGAAATGAATTCTGAAACACTGAATCCTCTTAACTCTTATAGGCTGATGAAGAACATATTGGAAACACAATTGAAAAAACTTCATTCCATCAAAAGCTGGTGATGTAACCAATTCAGAAATACACAACTTGAAGGATAATATTCAAGCTGTGCAATTATAATCAACTAGAGATGATTTCCAAGGACAGACTATGACATCAGACCAGGCATGTCACCTTAAAGACAGTAAAAAGATGCAATCAACTGCAGAAAAGCGCCAACAGGATGCTAATATGCCTGAAAAAGGAGTGCTTGGCTGTTATCATGGCCAGGCTGTTCAGTCTAAGATTAATTCATTTAGAAAGCTTCCAAATGTCAACAGTGAGAGTCTTGCAACAAGCAAGAAACTTCCCGCTACTGTGTCTAAAGCTGAAAAGTCTCAGTCTGTGTCAGTAAATGCCATCAGCATAAGAGCCTCAAGTGGGACTGCTCCACCAAGTTTGTCAACACGAAATCTGCGAGCACTCTGTCGAAGAACACACTTGTGGGACATCCTGTTAGAAGCCTCCACAGTAATACCCAGGGCACTGCAAAAGAGGGCCTTGGCAGGACCCTTGCCAATGTTACAATCAGAAAATGGCCTCTTAAAAAAAGAATCACTATCTGGTGTCAACACCCATCCTCAGAACAGAAAGATAGAAGGCACCATCAAGAAGTGTGACATCTGAAGGTGCAGCCATACTAATTTGTCTAATACCAGAGGATAGAGAAGTAAAAAAATATTGACCAGCGCAGATACACAGCAGTAGGAGCAACTATTCATAGATCAGTTCAGCCCAGAGAAACCACAGAAGAGAGAAAGTAAGTAGATGAAATTCACTTTGTCTTCTTACTTTTCAATTACAATTTACCAATTGTAACAGCATTTTCAAGAGGAACATAGGCATTTCTCTTTGGAGCTTTATATGACATGAGCTCCCCAAGAGTAAGGTATTATCCTCCTCTGAGTTCACAGCTACCAAGGGGTGTCTTTTTCTGAGGAGGCCTAGATCCAAGGGTGATGCTTTATGATATCATTAGTATCAAAACAGAAATTTTAAATTTTGAGATAGTATTTATACCTTAAAAGTTTTAAAGAGTCAAAATAAATTTGAGGGGTATATGATTTGTGACAATAAATCCCTAGATTTTGTCCCTAGATTTTGGTTTTCTTCTGTCCCATACCAGACATCTGGCTCTTCTGATATGAGACAGAGACTCTGAATTTTTTTTAACAACATGCTTGGGTTTAGAGAAGGAGAATGCCACACTCCACTTACAAAGCCAGCTTTAGTTTTTAATTGAGTTGGGACTGCATAAAGACCACCTGTTTAACATGACTGCAGAAACCTGCAAAAACAAACATTTTGAAAGGTTTATAAAACTTTACCCTTTTGAAAGTACATTATACCGTTAGGCCAGATTATTCTTTTTCTTGGTAATTTTGTTGATAGCTCTACCCTCTTTTTTAGATGCTTATTTGTCCAAATGTCTTTGAATTCCTTGTAGCAGGAATCTTAAAAGTTCTTATTAATAAAATCAAACCTGAGCCAGGTATTGGTGTGAACACTGGAAAATTAGAGAGACAGAACAAGCCACAGCTAACCTCACCTGGCCAACTTCTCAGCTGGTCTTGTTTCCTCAGACTGGAAGCTTCTGTGTCCTCATCCCAATGGCTCTCAGCTGAACTGCTGCTTGAAAGCCAAAAGCTTAACCAGCCAAAAGCTTAACCAGCCAAATGCTTAACCAGCCAAATGCTTCTAGTTCCTGGTCCTCATGCCTTATATATCTTTCTGCCTTCTACTATCACTCCCTGGGATTAAAGGCTTGATTTCTGAGATTAAAGGTGTGAGTCAACATGCTTGGCTGTATCCTTGAACACATGGATTTCTGCCTCTGGAATGCTAGGATTAAAGGTGTGTGCTACCACTGCCTATCCTAAGTATTTAGTGGCTTTTCTGTTCTCTGACCCCAGATAAGTTTATTAGGGTACACAATATTGTGGGGAACACAATACCACCACAATTACTCAAAATGGATGTTTTTATTTTCCTAGAAAGACAAAAACAGAACCCTGCTCTGACCTTAATTAGGTGAGTTTTTCTTTTTGACAGATTGAATCGCCACATCAGTTGATGAACAATCACCTCTCCTCATCAAGAGGTCTCTCCTGTTCAAATCAAATCTTTATTAATTTTGATGGTATCCACAGCTTTTTTCTCCTTCAGAAACAAAAGCAAAACCCCTTCCTCAATGTACACAATGTTCCCAAATGACACATTTCCTGGTTTCCATTCAGAGCTCAATATATCTTTAAAGTATACAGGATGATTGAATTCAGTAGTTTTTCTACTGTCCAATGTCTTTCCTCAGCTGTTGTTCCTTGCTCATTAGCATTTAGAAAATTTAAAGTTAGTAAAGCATTATGTAATTTATCTCTGGGGGTCTTTATTACCCCTTTCTGTTCATTAAGCATTTCTTTTAAAGTGTGATTAGATCTTTTTGTAACTGCTTGTACTGTTGGATTGTGTGGTACACCTATAATGTGCTTTATATTGTAATATGCAAAAACGGTTTTATTTTACTAGAGGCATATCCTGAAGCATTGTCAGTCTTAATTTGCACAGGTATTTCCATGATGGCCATAACTTCTAATAGATGTATAATTATAAAATCAGCTTTTCAGAACCCATAGCAGTAGCCTGTTGAAATCCTGAATATGTATCTATGGTATGGTGTACATATTTTAATTTTCCAATGCTGCAAAATGAAACACATCCATTTGTGAAATTTCATTTCTTTGAGTAACCTTTGGGTTACTTCTTGAAGGTACTAGAGTTTGGTTATACAAGGAACAAGTAGGATAGTTTCTTACAATTTCCTTGGCTTGTTGCCAAGTAATAGAAAAATCTTTTTTCAAACCCTTGCTATTGACATAGTGTTTTTTAATGAAATTTTGAGGCTTCTAGCAAATTTCCTACCAATAGTTGACCAATTTCCTCATTACATTGTGCTATAGGGCTTAGTAGACCTGTATGGGATCTAATATGTGTTTTATATATAAGGGATAGTTTTTATTTCTGATTTTTTTTGTAAATGAACAAAGTCAATTCTTTATCACCTAGAAAAAATTCAGCAGTTTCAATATGTAATACAACTCTTTCTGCATATTGAGAGTCAGTAACTATATTAAGAGGTTCTAAGAAATCGAAAAATATCATGAGAATAGCATATAATTCTGACTTTTGAACAATGATAAGGGATTTGAGCCACTTTATTAAAATGTCCTGATTTATAACCTACCTTTTTTTTTTTAAATTTTTATTTTGCAATACAATTCAGTTCTACATATCAGCCACAGATTCCCTTGTTCTCCCCCCTCCCGCCCCCCTCACCTTCCCCCCAGCCCGCCCCCCATTCCAATCTCCTCCAGGGCAAAGCCTTCCCCACAGACTGAGATCAACCTGGTGGACTCAGTCCAGGTAGGTCCAGTCCCCTCCTCCCATGCCGAGCCAAGGGACCCTGCATAGGCCCCAGGTTTCAAACAGCCAACTCATGCAATGAGCACAGGACCCGGTCCCACTGCCTGGATGCCTCCCAAACAGATCAGGCCAATCAACTGTCTCACCCACTCAGAGGGCCTGATCCAGTTGGTGACCCCTCAGCCATTGGTTCATATTTCATGTGTTTCCGTTTGTTTGGCTATTTGTCTCTGTGCTTTATCCGACCTTGATCTCAACAATTCTCTCTCATATAAACCCTCCTCATTCTCGCTAATTGGACTCCCAGAGATCCACCTGGGGCCTAGTCATGGATCTCTGCATCCAGATCCATCAGTAGTTGGATGAGGTTTCTAGCACGACAATTAGGGTGTTTGGCCATCCCATCACCAGAGTAGGTCAGTTCGGACTGTCTCTCGACCATTGCCAGCAGTCTGTATAACCTACCTTTTGTGATTTGTTTGCATGACTATAAAATGTAGGGGCTCCAGGAATTGGTGTTCCCCATACAATGTGAGGAAGGATCTAGTTAGTACTCTTTATAAAGTGCATTTTCTTTCTTTTGGAATATTTGTTGTTAATCTCTTCCAAAAGATTACTGCAAGCTCTTTGCCAATGTTCATTTTATGTTCATAAAGAGGAAATTTCACCATTATTAAAAGGTACTACAATTTCTCCTGGGTCTATTCCTGCTAATTGATGAAGTCTCAATTTTCCTTTTAGAAACAATTCAAAAACCTTTTCTTCATATGTCTTGAATTCTTAACTCTGTGTATTAAATATGTCCATTCTAAGATATTACCTTCTCTCTGCATTAAAATCCTTGTAGGGGAATGCATAGAAGGTAAAATAACCAGAATGCAAGCAAGTTCTGGATCCAAACAATCCACATGTGCATTCTGTAATTTCTTTCATACCAAAGCCAGTTCTCTCTCAGCTTCATCTGAGACTATTTAAGTCCTTGTCATCTTATAAAGTTTAAAATAAATTACTCAGTTCTTGAGTTGTTAATTCAATTGTGGGCCATAGCCAGTTAATGTCTCCTAGCAATTTCTGAAATTCATTACTAGTCCACAATTGATCTCTCCTGATTTGTACCTTTTGGGGTTGAATTCTTTGTAAATCTATTTTATATCCTAGGTAATGAATGGAATCTCTTTGTATTTTTTCAGGATCAATTTGTAATCCTCAAAAAAGGAAAAATTTTCTTTACTTCTTCAAACATTCTTTCTAAAGTATCTATGTTTGAATCAGCAAATATGATATCTTCCATATAATGGTAAATTATAGATTAAAGGAATTGTACACAAATCATTTCCAATGACTGTTAAACAAAATATCAGCACAGGGTGGGACTGTTTAATGTCCTTTGTAGGAGAACTTTCCATTGATATCTCTTAACAGGCTGAGAATTATTTTAAGTAGACACTGTGAAGTAAAATTTTTCTCTGTTCTTTTTCTTGTAAAGGTATAATGAAGAAACTGTCTTTTAAATCAATAACCATAATAGACCATCCTTTAGGCAATAGAGAAGGCAGGAAAATTCCAGGCTGTAAAGAGTCCATTGGCTGAATTACTTTATTTATGGCTCTTAAATCTGTTACTAATCTCCATTTTCCAGATTTCTTTTTCATAACAAATACAGAAGAATTTTAAGAAATGTTTGATTCCTCAATATATCAAGCTTTTAGATGCTTCTGTACCAGCTGTTCTAAGGCCTGTAATTTTTCTGATGTCAAAGGCATTGTTCCACCCGGATAGGTTTGTCAGTTAACCATTTTAAAAGCTATTGGTACCTCTGAAAGATCAACAGCTGTTGTGCCCTGTTTTTGTACAATCTGAATCGTCAGTAATTGTTACTTATAATGCCTTTTAATATTTTTCCCAAAAATATATGTTAATTTATGGGTTAATTCTGAAGTTGGAGGAATGTTAGTCTGGGTATTCCATTGCAGTAACAAATCACATCCCTGTAAATTCCTTGCCATATTAGCCACATATGGCTTCAATTCTCCTCTCTGTCCTTCTGGACCTATACATTCAACCCATTTCCTGTTTTGAGATAAAGTTCCAATCCCTAAAAATCGAACATTCACCTCCTGAAGAGGCCAATTTGGTCCAAGATTCTTGTGCAATTATCATTACATCTGCCTCTGTGTCTACAAAACCTTCAATTACATTGTCATTTACTCATATTTTTAGCTTTGGTCTTTGATCATTTATAGAAGTTTGTCAAAGTATTTGCTTTATGGTTTCTCCTGAAATTTTTGTTTTATTTTCTAAAGATGGTCTATCATCCAGAGCAGTATGAATTTTCACAATAGGCATTAGATCTTTTAATTGCCCTTGGGAAGAGTTTCCCCCATGGTGACAGGAAATGATTGAACCAAATTGGACATGGTGGCCTGCCAGGGGCCCCCCAAAGTGTTTCCCAATGGTAAAGGGTTGCCTTGCCTCTCTCTTTTTGACCAGCATTCATTGGTCCAATGAATGATGCAGCCTTTGCTGCATCTTCTGCATACTCCAGAAGGTTGGGGCCTTCTGTGTGAGTTATTATCTCTAGATGCTGTGGGATGATCTGTATGTCAAATGTGTTGCTGATTGGTCAATAAATCACTGATTGGCCAGTGGCCAGGCAGGAAGTATAGGCGGGACTAACAGAGAGGAGAATTGAGAGAACAGAGATTTGTCCTGACTGTGAACCAGGCAGGAAAACTCTAGCTACATCTAGAAGAAACATTATTTCTAGGAATGCCCTGTCTACTAAAATTTCTTTTTAAATCAACTTGTTTGCCACAATTAAAACATTTGACATTTTGATTTTTCCTTAAGTCATTGGAAATCACCTCTCCTATCCAAGTATTATCATGGTTATGAGACTCAGTATTGACTGTGTGTTGGATCCATTGCTCTATGAGTGCAGATCTTGCCTTTAAAGGCCAAATTAACCTTCTGCATTGTGAATTAGCATCTTCAAATGCCAAAGATGCAATTAATATTTGTCTGACTTTTGGATCTGATATCACTCTATTCACAGCTGAAGTCGACCTTTGCAAAAATTTAGTGAAGGCTTATTTTGGGCCTTATATAACTTTAGTAAATGGCTCAATCCTCTTTCCTAATTCTTGAATCTTGTTCCAGGCATTTAAGGCTGCTGTATCATAGGGACAAGGTGTGATCATCAAATGTAGTGTGACTATCAATATCAGCATAATAGCTCTCATCAAGGATTTGATCTTGAGAAATCTGATAACCTCTAACCCTATCTTGATGTTTGAGGGCCTTAGCTTCCTTTCTCAACCAACTGTTCCACTCTAACTAAGAACCATATTCCAATACTGCTGACTTTAAATCTTTCCCGTCTTTTGGAATAGTTTTGTTCCGAGTGGACCTTGTATTCAACATCTGCCTCATGTAAGATGAATGCATGCCATAGGAAACTATTGCTTCCTTAAATCTCTTTAAATATAACATTTCTATAGGATCCCATTTAACTTCTGTATGGACCTGGGGATACCTGTCATCTGGTGGTCTTTCTTGAATGGTAACTTGATAAATCAAGATTGTTTTTTTAATAACCTTGGACCACTCCTCTTGAATTCTGTAAGATTATGGTCAGGTTGGTTCTCCTCTGAATTCTTCTGTCTGTATCTGAATGCTTTTATTATCTGTTTTAATATATTTTTCTAAGGCTAGTAATTTATCAGTAGTGGCCTTTTCTAAGGCTTGTATATTTTGAATAGTAAACTTTTCTAAGTTTTGATAGTATCAGTCACCTTTTCAATCTCTTCATCAGTAAGTATTTCTAAAGCTTTTTATCTTGTCAGTCAAGATTGTATTATTCTCCTTAGTTACCATTTGTAAGGCTTGCACATTATCAGTAGTAGCCCTTCCCAAGGCTTTTGACTAGTAAGTTTTTCTAAGGTTTGCATATTATCAGTCACCTTTTTGTTCTCTTCATCATAAATATTTCTAAAGCCTTCATCTTGTTAGTCAAAACTATATTATTCTCCTTAGTAACTATTTGTAAGGCTTGCATATCATCAGTAGTAGCATTTTCTAAGGCCTGTGTCTTTTCAGTATATTTCTCATATTTGGCACAGTTATTAAACCATTTTTAAGGATTAATATGAATTGCCAGACTGATAACAATTATGATCAAAATTTTATCAATCCCAGCTAAGTTGTTTATCTCCTCAGTTAGTTTTCTACCATTCCATCCATAGTAGCAGTCCTAATTCCCTGTATTGTGGTATTCCCAATCATTGACCTGGGAAAGGTTTTAAGATTGTCCTTTCCCCTTATTTTTTTACTTTATTATTTATTTAATAGTCTGGTTTATAGTTTAAAAGTTTTTTTATATGTTATTTTATTTTTTATAATTTTTTTATTTTAAAATATTTTTCTTTCCTTTTCTGTTCTCCCTCCCTCCTCTTCTCCTGCTCTTCCCTACCTCCCCCTCTCCCACCTCCATCCCCTCCTCATAGAGGGTAAGGCTTCCCTTGGGTAGTCAACACAGGCTGGCATACCAAGTTGGGGGCCAGTCCTAGCCCCTTCCCCCTGCATCAAGGCTAAGTAAGGCATCGCACCACAGGGAATGGGCTCTAAAAAGCCAGTTCTTGTAGCAGAGATAAGTCCTGGTCCCATTGCCAGGGGACCCACAAACACATCAAGCCATACAACTTTCACCCAAATTCAGAGGGCCCAGTTCAGTCCCATGCAGGCTCCCCAGCTGTCAGTCCAGAGTCCAGGAGCTCCCACTAGTTTGGGTCAGCTATCTCTGTGGTTTTCCCCATCATGATCCTGACCTCCCCTTGCTCCTGTAATCCCTCCTCCCTCTCTTTAACTGAACTCCAGAATCTTGGCCAGTGCTAGGCTGTGGGTCTCTGCATCTGCTTCTATCAGTCCCTGGATGTGAGTTCTATGATAATAATTAGGGTAGACACCACTCTCAGTGCAGGGGAAGGCTAGTTCAAGCACCAGCTCCACCATTGCTATCAGTTTTAGCTGGGGACAATCTTGTGAGTTTCTGGGGGTTTTCCTATCTGCAGATTTCTCCCCATCCCCTTAATGGTACTTTCTGTCAAGATATCTCTTTCATTGCTCTCCCTCCCTGTCCCTCACCCAACTCGACCATCTCAAGCCCTCATGTTCCCACCTCCCATCCCCTCCTCTCTATTCCCTAATCCCAGTTTACCCAGAGAGCTTAACCCTTTCCCCTCCCTGAGGCAATCCATGTGTGTTTCTCTTAGTGTCCTCCTCTTTACCTAGCTTCTCTGGGGTTGTGGATTGTAGCCTGATTATCCTCTGCTTTGCATCTAATATTCACTTATGAGTGAATACGTACCATATTTGTCTTTCTGGGTCTGGGTTACCTCACTCAGGATGATTTTTTCTAGTTCCATCCATTTGCCAACAAATTTCATGATGACATTTTTTTACCGCTGCATAACACTCCATTGTATAAATGTACCACATTTTCCTTATCCATTCTTTAGTTGAAGGGCATCTAGGTTGTTTCCAGGTTCTGACTATTACAAATAGTGTTGCTATGAACAGTTAAGCAAATGTCTTTGTGGTGTCGTTGAGCATCTTTTGAGTATATGCCCAATAGTGGTATTGCTGGGTCTTGAGGTAGGTTGATTCCAAATTTTCTGAGATACTGCCATACTGATTTCCAGAGTGGCTGTAAAAGATTGCATTCTGACGAGCAGTAGATGAGTGTTCCCCTTGCTCCACATCCTCTACAACATAAGCTGTCATTGGTGTTTTTGATCATACCCATTCTGACAGGTGTAAGATGGTATCTCAGAGTCGTTTTGATTTGTATTTCCCTGATGGCTAGGGATGTTGAACATCTCCTTAAATGTCTTTTGGCCATCTAAGATTCTTCTGTTGAGAATTCTCTGTTTAGCTCTGTAGCCCATTTTTAATTAGACTATTTGATATTTTGATATCTAGTTTCTTGAGTTCTTTATATATTTTGGAGATCAGCTGTCTGTCAGATGTGGGATTGGTGAAGATCTTTTCCCATTCTGAAGGCTACCTCTTGTCTTACTGACAGTGTCCTTCACCTTACAGAAGCTTCTTCGTTTCAGGAGGTCCCATTTGTTAATTGTTGCTCTCAGTGTCGATGCTACTGGTGTTCTATTTAGGAAGTGTTCTCCTGTGGCAACGTGTTCAAGACTACTTCCTACTTTCTCTTCTATCAGGTTCAGTGTAACTACATTTATGTTGAGGTCTTTGATCCACTTTGACTTGAATTTTGTGTATGGTGACAGATATGGATCTATTTGCATTCTTCTACATGTAGATATCCAGATATGCCAACACCATTTGTTGAAGATGCTTTCTTTTTTCCATTGTATAATTTTGGCTTCTTTGTCAAAAATCAGGTGTTCATAGGTGTGTGGATTAATGTCAGGGTCTTCAATTCCATTCCATTGGTCCTCATGTCGGTTTTTATGCCAGTACCAAGCTGTTTTTATTACTGTAGCTCTATAGTAGAGTTTGAAGTCAGGGATGGTGATGCCTCCGGAAATTCCTTTATTGTATAGGATTGTTTTGGCTATCCTGTTTTTTGTTGGTTTTTTTTTTTCCATATGAAGTTGAGTATTGTTCTTTCCATATCTGTGAAGAACTATGTTGGGATTTTGAAGGGTATTGCATTGAATCTGTAGATTGCTTTTGTAAAATTGCCCTTTTTACTATGTTTTGTTTTTTGTTTTGTTTTGTTTTGGTTTTGGTTGTTTGTTTTGTTTTGAGACAGGGTTTCTCTGTGTAGCTTTGCGTCTTTCCTGGAACTCACTCTGTAGCTCAGGCTGGCCTCTAACTCACAGAGATCTGCCTGCCTCTGCCTCCTGAGTGCTGGGATTAAAGGCATGTGCCACCACCGCCTGGCCCCCTTTTTACTATGTTGATCCTACCTATCCAAGAACATGGGAGATTTTTTCCATTTTCTGATATCTTCTTCAATTTCTTTCTTCAAAGACTTAAAGTTCTTGTCATATAGGTCTTGTTTGTTTATTTGTTCATTTCTTATTTATTTGTTTGTTTATTTATTTGTTTGGTTTACCGTTTAAAAGTTTTAAAGTGGCTTACCATAGTTCCAATCATCAGAATTGTTGTAGATGCAGTGATGATGTTTGACCAGCAGGTGGAGCCGATGATCGGATGGCAGAGTCCTGAGAAGGTATTCAGATGTAGTGACGATATTTGACCAGCAGGTGGAGGAGGTGCAGCACCAAAGCAGCTCAGGGTCAGTAAGCTGAGCCGAGGCTCAAAGTCTGTCCCAGTGCTTGGGTGGAGCAGAGGCTGTATGGAGAGGCGGCATATGGGACCAGAACTTGTTTCAGTGCTTGTGTGTGGCAAGCAGAACTGTTTCAGAAGGATACCCGGTGGTTCTCAGTGCCCAGACCACAGAAAGATCAGAAAAGCAGAACAGCCAGCCACTAGTTGTTAACGAAATCCTCAGACTAAAGAGAGTGAGTTCCTGTTTCCTCACACTTTATATACTTTTCTCTGCCTTGCCTTATTACTTCCTGGGATTAAAGGCATGTGTGCTTCCCAAACAAAGGCATGAGATCTCAAGTGCTGGGATTAAAGGCATGTGCCACCACTACCTGTCTCTGTTTCCTATACTGGATCAATCTCATGTAGCCCAGTGTGGCCTTGAACTCACAGAGATCCAGATGGATCTCTGTCTCCTGAGTGATAGCATTAAAGGTGTGTGCCACCACTGCCTGACCTCTATGTCTAATCTAGTGGCTGACTCTGTCCTCTGACACTCAGGCAAGTTTATTAGGGTACACAATCTATCACCACAAGACTTGCCCGACTCTTTGGTTATTTGTCTTCACTCTGTACCAACTTCATAAGATATTGCATCTTTTTTAGCTGCACCCTTTTCTGAAGGACATGCAGTTTACTAATCCTGCTGGAGAACTAGTGAATTTGGATGAGAAAATGAAATTGAACGCAGAGTATGACATTCTCAACTACTGGAACTTTCCAGAAGGTCTTGGACTTAAGGTGAAAGTTGGAAAGTTTTCCCCATATGGTCCACTTTGTCAACAATTATCTTTATCTGAGGACATGATAGAATGGGCCACAGGAATTACAGAGGTGAGTTAGGTATAATTGTAACACTATGAACTACACATAATAAAACAAATCTTGCTCGGGATCCCCTAACCAAATGCTATCTGCAATGGACACCCTCTTGCAAAGAAAATAGTAATTTCTTCCAATGAAGTCTCACTTCAGAGCAGGCTCCATAGTCGAGAAACTCAGTGTTATTTTTGTAGAACTTTTATATTATACTTCTTTGTTTGGGCACTTTTTGTCTTATTGGTCTTTTGCTTTATGCGTGTGTGTTTCTTGGAGTTTTTTTGTTGTTGTTGTTTTGTTTTGTTTTCATTTTTGATTGCTTGTTTTTTAAGCAGAGAGAAAGAAAGGGCATGGTGTTGGATGCCAGATGTTGTTTGAATCTTAGATGGTCTTAAAATAAAAAAAATCAGAGCCAGATATCAGGGTGAAAGCTGAAAGATCAGAGAAGCAGAACAGCCAGCCACTAGTTCTTACCTTGATGAAATCCTCAGTCTAAAGAGAGTGATTTCCTGTTTCCTCATACCTTATATACCTTTCTCTACCCTGCCATATTACTTCCTGGAATTAAAGGCATATGTGCTTCCCAAGCAAAGGCATGAGATCTCAAGTGCTGGGATTAAAGGGGAGTTGGGAGAGACTTGAGAGGAATTTAAGGAAGAAAGATGCATGATCAAAATATTTTGTAAGAAAAAGGTTTTAATGTTTTTATATTATATTATTTTTTTTCTTTATTTTTATTTTGCCTGACAGTTTTTGTGATTTTTTTGGTATACTGAAATTTTAAGTTTTCTATATAAATTTTTAAAATATAATTGGTGTATTAAAATAATATAAATATATAAAATATTGTATGTTATTTTTGTGGACCCATATAAAATTTAGAATAGTCCTATTTCTGTAGAGAATGAAATAGGGATTTTAATTGGTATTGCTTTGAATCTGTAAATAGTTTTTGGTAGAATGGCCATTTCCAC
This sequence comes from Peromyscus eremicus, assembly GCF_949786415.1. NCBI lineage: Eukaryota > Metazoa > Chordata > Mammalia > Rodentia > Cricetidae > Peromyscus > Peromyscus eremicus. Next base: position 43,198,703 of record NC_081438.1, on the reverse strand, counting down.
AATATTAATTATGCCACTCCTTGAGTATAAGATGTCCTAACATCTTTATGAGGGGGGAAAGTCAATTACAATAACAAATACAGTGAGTGACTTGACAGAAATATTGACGTTAACTTGCAGTAGAAGACACTTGTGTATTCTCCTTGTTTCCCTAACATGGTTCAGAGACAGCATCACTAGAGTACTGATTGAAGAAAATAAACTTCATGAGTTTTTAGAGCTAACGTTGTCCATAATTACTTAAAGAGTAAAAGGAGGACAGCATTGAGAAAATGAGAAAAGAGGGAGTAAAGTATGACTGAGAAGCGTAATGCATGGTTTAGGGACAGGAGTGATAGTAGAGAAATAGTTTGCAGTAGTTCACTAAGGCAGGGACAGGGGTGTTTTCTGCTCAAGCAATTGTCTCCAGTATGCCAGGGAGAATCTCAGCTCCAAGCTCCTCTGCTTCATTTCAGCTTCCATCTGATCACCCAGTTTTGCTCCAGGCATCAATCCACCCACTGCTTGCATCTCTGTACCCTGGGTTGGCATGTTTTTCTAGTGTCCATGTCCAACAACGCCTCATTGGCTGCGACTTTTGTCCTTGACCTGGTGTAAGCAAGATGGTGAAACAGTGCTAGCTTGGCTGTTCCTTTGGAAACAAAAATTCCATATAGGAAAAGTTCCATATAGGCTTGTTTATTTTTCCTTCAATTCTTTCTCTGCTCAAAGTAGACTCTGGTTTTTACTGTGACTCTTGTCTTTCACTGAATCTTGCAGAGGTAGCTTTTAATCCATCATCATACCTAGCAATCCCTTGAACCATGAATATGCTTTTTAAATTTTATACTTCTGATTTAAGGAAGAGAACTTTCTTATGTACTATATGTAACTAGAATTTTCATTTACAAATATGCATCTCAATGTTCACACATTTCATATCAAAATATGTACACCATCTGTTGTGGGTTTTCATTACTGAGGTATCTTTAGGTTGAGTTTGATGGCTTCTGAGACCCATTTAGCTGCTACTTTTGAGTCTGTGATAAGTCACTGTGGTGTGGTTTGTGGCAATAGAAGCCACTCAAGTCATGGCAGCCAGGTGGCAAAACTAGAGGAAGGATTAGTCCATTGTCCCAATACACCTTCCAATGGCAAGCTTCCAATCACTAACTTCCTCACCTTTTAAAAAGGTTTTGTTTCTATTTTTCATTATTTATATGCATGTGGGGGAAGGAACTATCTTACCTGCATGTTGAGTGCAGGTGCCTGTGGAGGCCAAAAGAGGCTGATGCATCTCCTGAAGCTGGAGTTACAGGCAGTTTTGAGCCATGTAATGTGGGTTCTGGGAACCAAATTCAGGACCTCTGCAAGAGAAGTCCATGCTATTAATGCTGAGCCATTTCTCGAACGCCAAGATCTCTTCACTTAAAGGCTTCACCTTGTCCCAGTAGCACCACAGGTGGAAAGTCATCACCACTAAGGGGGCATGTGATGTCCAAGCTATAGCAACATCCAATCAGTTGATTATTTATGGGTACAAAAACTATGTTCACGCCGGGTGGTAGTGGTGCACGCCTTTAATCCCAGCACTCCAGAGGCAGAGGCAAGAGGATCTCTGTGAGTTCGAAGCCAGCCTGGGCTACAGAGTGAGATCCAGGAAAGGCGCAAAGCTACACAGAGAAACTCTGTCTCAAAAAACCAGATAAACAAACAAACAAACAAACAAATAAATAAATAAATACAAGCTACATTCATTAATGATCCAGTTCTATGAACAAGGTGTTTACTATAGTAGTAAGCAAAATTCTGAATTACAACTTGCTCACATCTGATTTTCCTCAGACTCCCCCACAGTCTGTATGCAGTGAAAGTTGTATTCCTGGATTCAGAAAATCCCTCCCAGAAGGAAATGTGGCTTGTTGTTTTAACTGCACTCTATGCCCAGAGAATGAGATTTCCAATGAGACAGTGCATGTTTTGTGGAGAAATTCTCTACTTCTAATTAAACAGTCCTTTTTTATGAGGATTCTGGGCATCTGAACTCAGATTCTCACATTTACACTGCAAACACTTTACACACTGAACCATCTCCCTAGCCCAAGGTGTTTATTAATAAGAAAAATATTAAGCAAAGTGTAGTGATGCACATCTTCCACACTCAGGAGGGAGAGGCAGGCCGATCTCTGTGAGTTTACAACCAGCCTGTTCTACACAACAAGTATCAGGATAGCCAAGGCTACATAATAAGAACTGATTCAAAAGTAATTTTAATAGCAAATAAATTTCCTTTGCACGAGTGTTTTTTGAATGTTATCACAGGGCTTAGAGGACTGTAGCCTATCAGTGCTCCTCTCTGTGTCTTCTGAGGTGGTGTGCAACACACATGGAATGGCTAGGCCATTTCACACTCACATTCACACATTGTCTCTTTCAGGTTTGGATGCACAAAAGGTGACTAGCTAAAGTGTCTTGAATCTGAAAGTAGTTGAAATTCCTCTATGGTCCTTTACATACTGGAAGGAGCTGGTGGGGAGTTTGAAATGAGCCAGACAAGATTATTTCCAAATTTTTTATCACCCTGGAGTCAGGGCAAATGTTCCCCTAGGAAGTATGTCTCCAAATACCTCTGAATTGGGCAAGGGGTGACAGATCTTCAAAGATCTGTGCTGGGAGAGGGAAGAACAAACATGATCTGACAACCTCATTCCTAGAACCCTCACACTTGGCTCATAACTTAAAACATAGGCAGTCCTATACTCCCCCACACTCAGAGAAGTTTCACCCATTTTCAAGGGAAGCACTTTTTACCCTATTCTGTAAGTCTGAATTCCCCACAGTACAGAACTCTTAGCAGGTTTATGTCAGAGGTGTGCCCCAGAACCAAGATTGTCACATGACCGACCACCCACTGACCATTCTAGAAATAAGAAAAGGCAGATGTTTCTGAGAAGCTCAGACAATAAGACCTTTCTCAGCCAGCTCCTACTAGTGTACATTGAGAATCTGCTGAGTAACACAGAGGTCTCTTCCTCTAAATGACCCTGATTAACAGATCTCAGGTGTCTTGTCTTTTGAGACTAGTCTGAAGGGGGTTAGTTTCTACTCCAATAGAGCTAGTGCTCTCACTCTCAGTCTTGTTCTCACTCATGCTATCATCTATCTATCTATCTATCTATCTATCTATCTATCTATCTATCATCTATCTATTTATCTATTGATCATCTATCTATTTATGTATCTACCATCTATGTCTTCTCTCCCCCATAACCCATTCCTGCATCAATATTGTCATAATATTGGTGCTAGGTGCTCTTTTTATGACCATTTCACTATGTAAAAATCTCTAAGTTGCACAAGGCTGGAGCTTTCTTGTTGAATCCTAGTGCTTACCTGTAGCTATCCCTGTTAACAAATAGCCAGTCAATGTTGTTTTAGTTCAAGCTTGTGGAAAAATATGGGAGTACTCTCTTATTCTTTTCCACTATATTCCCTCTTTCCTGAAGTTCTTTACACCTTTAAGAATGAAATAAAGGACACTCATCAACTACTGAATTCTTGTAGTTGATAAACATTATGGAAATTACCAGATTAATGACTCAGGGAATCTAGTATAGTGAAGATAAGTAGAAATGGCAAAGTATGGCATATTCCCAATTCAATTCCTAATTTAGTATTGAAATTCAAGTGATGCATACTGGAACCTGATGTAGACTCAGGGAACCAGGAGGCAAAGGGAGAAGGATGGTTTCAGCCCAAGAGTTCAAAACTAGCAAGGGCGACATGGTGAGACACGTCTTTGAAACAAGCCATTGGGCAATGGTAATATCAATAGACATACTAACTCAGAAGGGTAAATTATCATGGGGTCCTTTAGCAGGGTCCTGTGCTGTTGTTCCCTTTGGGGGAGGGGCCAAGTAGGTACAGAGTCAATGACACAGACTCTGGGAGAGTGTTGAAACAACAAGCTCAGTTTATTCAGGAAGCGGCAAGCCTTATATACCCTCCACCCCTGCCCCAGCAGAAGGTCTGATGAATATGCATCTGCTGGTGTGACATGGCTGCCTCTCATTGGTCCAGGTCATCTCCAGATCATGTCTCAGCTGCTGTTGCTAAGGCCCTTAGACAGACCCAGGTTGGCTCTCAGAAAGTATCTTATTACTGGTTGGGGCCAGCTGGCCCTCAAGCCTGTTAGGGCTGAGTCATCCCACAGGGTCCCACCATAAACAAAGAACTGGTGGCAAGGCTGAAAGGGAGAATTAGCCTCTTCCTGGGGATGAGCTCCCTGATTGCCTGTCCAATACAAAATGGTCAGCTCTGAAAACAGGTACACCAACATGAAAAATGGACTTGACAGGCTGTATTTGTATACGTATCCATGTGTGTGTGTATATGTAAATGTACGCATATATGTGTGTGTCATTGATGTTGGGAAGAGGCTATCAATTAGAGAGTCTGGGGACATGTGGGGGAGTTAGGAGCAGGAACATGGGAGGGACTAGAGGGAAGAAAGGAAGGGGATAAGTAATATAATTATATTGAAATATAAAATGTAAAAACATTAAATAAGTATTTTTAAATGAGGGCTGGAGAGATTGCTTTAGAGTTAAGAACACTTGCTTGCCCTTTCAGAGGACCCAAATTCAGTTCCTAGCACTCACATCAGGTGGTTCACAACTGCCTATAAAAGTCCAGTTCCATGGGATCCAATGCCACTGGCCTTCGTGGGTACCTGCACTCACACACATATGCCTATATGCAAACATAAACTCCTTACATATATTTTAAAATATTTAAAAAATTCTTCAAAAAAAGAAATATCAAGATTTTTTTTTATTTTTAGAGGCATCATGGTGTAAGCAAATAAGCCAATTACCCAGGAGGCTGTGAGAGGAGGATTATTGTAAGTTCAAGGCCATCCTAGGCATCAAAAGGAATCTGATTTCAAAAATAATTAAAGGAAAGTTTTAAAAGGTTTACTGTACCTCAAAAAAAAAAACCCCACAAAGGAATGGATACTGGGGTGTGATATAGAAAGTTAGCAGAAACCAAGTGGGAACTGATTCAGTTTCATTAATACATATTGTACTGTCAGTATAACTAATTTCTTTAATATTTTGCATTACTAATACCTTAAAATACTCAAATGTATGAATATGAATGGTGGCATGCTAAAATCAATCACATCTATAATGGAAACTCTTTTTTAGAGACAGGGTCTCTCTATGTAGTCCTGGCTGTCCTGCAACTCACTAGGTAGGTCAGGCTGCCCTTAACTTCACAAAGATCCACCTGTCTCTGCCTTATAAGTGCCAGGATTAAAGACATATGCCACTATGCCCAGCCTATGATGGGAAACTTTTTAAAATTTACCTAAAAGATTATATAATCACCTTCCTGGGAATTAAACTAAGGTTGTGTGGGCTTGGTGGCAAGCACCTTTGCCTAGTGAGCCATCTTGAAGGCTCTCTAATGTACTTCCTAGAAGTCTTTGATTAGTGGAGCTGGGGATTTAGCTCAATTGGTAGAGTGCTTGCCTGGGTTTCATCTCCAGCACAGTATATGCTGTATTTGGTGATACAAACCCATAATTCCAAGACTTGGGAAAAGAAGGGAAGAGGATCAGAAGTCCAAGGTCATCCTCAGCAACACAGTGAACAGAAGAGACTGTTTCAAAAGAAAGTATTTCATTAGTGTATATTTGGTGTATAATACAATGGGTGTTATGAATATTTGTTCACATATAACATGTAATTTGACTATATTAGGATTGATATCTTCTCTTGTCCTGCTTCTTCCTTCTAGTAGGTCTTCTCCTTTCCAAGTAGTCCTGTGTGTGTGTGTGTGTGTGTGTGTAAAACCTAGGCTGCAATAATGAAAGAAACATGATGATTGTCTTTGGAAACCTGATTAATTTAATAAGGCAGTTTCTGCAACCATACATAATTCTAGTTCCAGGGGATCTGATGCCCTCTGAAGACACCAGGTACATACATGGTACAGGCAAAACACCCATACATGTAAAATACATAAAGCTAAAGGAAAAAAGTAAATAATAAAAATAAAATGTATTTTCTCATATTGTGTGTGTTATAAAGGGTACAAAAGTCTTAGTCACTGTTCTACTATTCTGAAGGGACATCATGATCACAGCAACTCTTATAAAGGAATCATTTTAGTTGGAGCCTGCTTACATTTTCAGAGGTTTACTCCATTATTATCATGGTCATGGCAGGAAACATGGTAGCACACAGGCAGACATGGTGCTGGCAGAGTAGCTGAGAGCTCTACATCTGAATCTGGAGGCAGCAGGAAGAGAGCCTCTGGAACTGGCTTGGGCTTTTGAAATCTCAAAGCCTACACCCTAGTGACACACTTCCTCCAACCAAGCCATATCTACTCCAGTAAGGCCACATCTCCTAATAGTGCCACTCCCTAGGTACCTATGTGGGGGGACATTTTTATTGAAACCACCATAATCTCCTTGAGCACTAGACTTCACTCCATTACATTTCCTGGTGCTCCTTTTCTCCTCAAACTGTACATTTTGTATTTTTCCTTGTTCAGCTTGGTCCTTTTCATTATAGATCTGCTTAAGAACCATGTAACACAGTCAATACTAGCTGTTTTAAAATCTCCTCTGCCAGTATCATTAATCCAAAACTCTTCAATTTAGCATCAGGCAGATTTTTTGGACAAGAGCAGAAAGCAGCCACATTCTTCTCCAAAATACTACAAGAACAACAGTCTCTAGGCTATTTACTAATATTCTTCTCCTCTGAAACCTCTTGAGACAGGCTATCAAATCTACATTGCTCGCAGCACCACTGTCTTCCATGCTCCTATTAGGATGGCCCATTAAGCCCCATTTAAATCATCCAACCACTTTTCTAGTTCAAAGTTTGAAAGTCTTCCACATTCCTCCAACAAACATCATAGTCAGTCCTGTCACAGCAACACCCCAATCCTCATATCAACTTCTGTCTTGATCATTGTTCTAATGATGTAAAGCAACACCATAACCACAGCAACTCTTATAAAAGAAAGCATTTAATTGGGGCTTGCTTACAGGTTCAGAGGTTTAGTCCATTATCATTGTCGTGGGAAGCAGGGTGGCACTCAGGCAGAAATGGTGCTAGAAGAGTAGCTGAGAGTTATATATCTGGATGTGCAGGCAGCACGAAGAGAGCCACTTGGCCTAGCTTGGGCTTTTGAAACTTAAACTCCTACTCCCAGTGACACACTTCCTCCAACAAGGCCAAACCTCCTAATCCTTCCCAAGTAGTGCCACTCCCTGAAGTCTAAGTATCCAAATATGTGTGGCCTTTGAGGGCCATTCTTATTCAAACCAGCACAACACACATGGCATGCATGTGGAAATCAGAAGACAACTTAGGGAGATCAATCCCCTTTCACATTTTGCAGGTCCTAGGAATCAAACTCAAGTTGTCAGGCTCACAGGGCAAGTGCTTTTCCCCACTAGACAGTATTGCCAGACTCTGCCATTGGATGCTTTGTCAAGGCTAAGAATGCATCCCCACTGACACCCATCAGCTTTTACCTGAGTATGGTGATGTACACTGAACTAGAGTTCAGGTCAGCTTCTGTAGATGTTCTGTAGGCTCCTGCTTCCTTAGCACATGAGATAGACTCTAGAGACAGAGGACAGCCAAGTTTTTTACTTTCCCAAACACAATGGTGGTGGTGCTGCTGGTGATGGTAGTGGTGGTGTGTATGTGTATTCATGTGTGTGCACATGTGTGTACATGTGTAGGTGAATGTACAAATCTGTATAGAAGCTAGAGGTCTATGTTGGGTGTCTTCCTCAATCACTCTTCACCTCCTTTTTTTTTGAGACATCTCTCACTGAACCTGAAGGTTGCCAATTTGGCTAGACTAGCTAGCTACCAAGCCCCAGAGACCCTCCTGTCTCTGCCAAATCAGTTCTGGGATTACAGGTGCTTGGAGTTGCATTTGGAATGTTACATGGGTGCTGGGAATTGAGTTACATAACACTCATTTTTACTGACAAGCTATTTTTTCCAGCCCCTACAGTAGATTTTGTCTCTGATCTGCTCCCTCTTTGTCCCAGTTTAATAAGTCACTCGACACAGCTGGCACCATGTCCTATCTCAACGCCTGTTCCAAACAGAACATCAGAATCACTTCCAAGAGTCTGCTTCTAGGACCAGCCATCCAAAAACCTTTCTAAATTTGTTCTCTAGTGATTTTATACATGGATGTAGCAGGAATCTTAAAAGTTCTTATCAATAAAATCAAACCCGGTGCTAGTTATTGGGGTGAATGCTAGAAGATCAGAGAGACAGAACAAGCCACAGCCACCTCACCTTGCCAGTTCCTCAGCTGATCCTGTTTCCTCATACTGGATACCTCTGAGTCCTCATCCAGAATGAATCTCAGCTGAACTATGCTGCTCAAAAGCCTAAAAGCTTAACCAGCCAGTTCCTGGTTTTCACACCTTATACCTTTCTGCTTTCTGCCATCACTTCCTGGGATTAAAGGCTCACTTCCTGGGATTAAAGGTGTGAGTCACCATGCCTGGCTGCTTCCAGTGTGGCTTTAAACTCACAGAGATCTGGATGGATCATTGCCTCCCAAGTGATAGGATTAAAGGCGTGTGCTACCACTGCCTAACCTCTATGTTTAATATTGTGGCTGTTCTGTTCTCTGACCCCAGATAAGTTTATTAGAGTGCACAATATTTTGGGGAACACAATGCCACCACACATGGGTTCCCCCCAAATCCTCCTTTCAACTTCATGTCTTCTTCATCTTTTGTTGGCTTGTGTTTGTTTTTATAATCCACTGAGTCCAATTAGTGCTGCCCAAATATACATCCACTAGCACATGGTTGACCTGCCATGGACTACATCCCCGAAAGAAACTGATTTTCCTCCCCCCAAAAGCCATCAACTGCCAGTAGCCTCAGCTAGGGGTGGGAGCTAATAAAGCCCTCCTGTCTCCATACTAGAATGTTAGCTGCCTTGATCTTATGCATGTCTTGTGCAGGCAACCACACTGCTGGGAGTTCATGGGTGCCACTGCCATGTCTTGTCCAGAAGACAGTCTTGCAATACTCCTCCTCACCCTTCTGCTCTTACAGTCTTTCTACCTCCTCTTCCAAGATGTTCCCTAAGCTTTGGGAGGAGGGGGTGTGATACAGACATCCCATCCAAAATTTCGTTTTGCTGTGGTTGTTCTAGAGTTGTCTTTTATCTTTGGTTTTTAACCCAGAGTGGAGGGAGAGATGATAAACCCCTTCCCTAACATTTTATTCAGTGGTCTATGTTGGGGTTGGTTGAATCCTTGTAAATCTAATACCTTTTCAACAAGCCATAGGCTAAAGAAGAGAGAATGGGGTTAGGGAGATGGCTCAGTGAGTAAAGTACTTGCCTGTAAACATGAGGACTTAAGTAGATTCTAAACAATCACATAAAAAGCCACATGTGGTGATGGCCTGTAATTAGAGCACTGGCCAGGCAGAAACAGGCAAATCCCTGGCACTCCCTGGCCAGCCAGCCTAGCCTAATCAGCAAGCCTCCAGAGACAATATATTATAAAACAAGATAAATTATTCATGAGGAATGCACCTGAGGTTGACCTCTGACTGTCACATGTACACACACAAGCATACATACACATCCATGCACACATATGCACCTCTACACCCACAAACATGCATGTGCGCACACACACACACACACACACACACACACACACAATTAAAAAGAGAGACAAAACACACATTACGAAGACTCCAGGATTGAAAATATCACTGCTCACATATGGTAGAATGCAGATAAAATTACCTTCAGAAAGAAATCTATAAAGCTAAATAGTATGTCCACGTGGCATATGTGTTTTTGTTGTGTTTAAAAAAGAAAAGCTGAAGTTCTACAAATGAAAATTTCAACTAAAACTAGAAAAAAATAATGGAAAATCAAATACAACAAAAGTAAAGGGGAAGAGATTATTACCAAGAGAATATCTTCAGAAAATTACAAGAAAACAAGATAATAAAAAATGAGAATACTAAAAACTAAATTTGGGGGCTGGAATGACGAATCAGTGGTGAAGAGCACTGGCTGCTCTTCTAAAGGACCCAGGTTCAATTCCCAGCACCTATGTGGAGTCTCACAACAATTTTTAACTCTAGTTCCAGGAGGATCTGACACCCTCTTCTGACCTTTGTGGACACTGCGTACACATGGTGCATAAATATACATCCAGCAAAACACCAAGACAATTTAAAAATAAAATAAAATTTTAAACTAAATTTTATAAACCGTTTAAAGATTTGATAACCATCAGGAGAAAAACTGAAAAGATATTAATACTAGAAATGAAGTCACTAAAATTTTAACAATATGAAATGTGGTATAAATAATTTCACATTCACATATTTGAAATTCTAGGTGGATTGACAAGCAGAAAGGAAATAAAAACTAACAACTTCCCCAACAATAAATTTAAATTATTAAGAGCCCACTGCATAGGGGCTAGAGCAATAGCTCAGCAGTTAAGAACATCTGCAGCTGTTGCAGACCTGAGTTCAGTCCTCATCACCCACATCTGGTGGCTCACAACCATCTGTAACCCCAATTCCAGGGGATCTGAGGCCACCTGCAGTCATGTGTACAAACCCACACACATACACATAATTAAAGTTTTAAATCTTCCTTAATAAAAATTAACCTTTAAAAAAATCCAGTGTCTGTAAATGAAGTGAATTCTTTCCCACAGTTTTTATGTTAACACCTTTAAACATTCCCTTTTGTTTTTTGTTGTTTTTGAGTTTTTTGTTTTTGTTTTTTGTTTTTGTTTTGTTTGTTTTTTGTTTGTTTGTTTTTTCAGAGAAGGACTCAGAAAGCCCAGGCTGTCCCTTAACTTGCCAAGTAGCTGAGTCTGGCCTTGTACTCCTGTTCCTCCTGACTCCACCTCCCAAGTGCAAGGACTACAGATATGTACCACCATGTGGCAAGCTTTCAGAATGCAATACTTACATATTAAAACTCCTCAAACAGAAGAAAAGCAACCAAAGAAGTCAGTTCACTGTGAAGCTACATTTGAACCCCATATCTGAGAATATCATTACACGAAAAGAACTTGAGAAGCCCCTTCTTACCTCACTAAATTTATTTTTCAAAATCAAAAGTGTATGTGTGTGTGTGTGTGCGTGTGTCCGTGCGAGTGGGTGTGCATTTGCCACAGTGCACAGATGGTATTGGAGAGTCAGTCATCACCCTACCACTTTACTTGAGAGTCTCTTCACAGATGCATTAGCCAGGCTAGATGCCCCATGAGCTCTGGGGAAGTATTGTCTCTGTCTCTCACCTTGCTGTAGGGGTTCACTGAGATTACAGACGCTTGTGCTGCTGCACCCAGCTTTTATGTGGGTCCTGAGAATCCAAACTCAAGTCATCATGCTTAGGCAGCACATACACTGAATCAGCTCTCCCCAGCCCAGGAAATATTTCATATGGAGGCAATATTGCAACCAAATTGAAGCTGTATAGTGTAAGTAAGTATATAAGTTTCTGGGAAGGGGGAAAATAATGATACCACAATCTTCAGAACAACACATAATTGAATTAGGAGGAGAAACTATAGCTTTGTCCATGTCACCATGGAGGCAATGGGCAGTAGTCACATTATTCCCCACAGAGCATTCTTTCATCTGATGCCCGAAGTAACAAAGAAGGGCTATTAGGCTAACCTACTCAAATAAATAGGTGAAGTGAACAAAAGAAAAATAATGAACATGAAATAACAAATATACATGTTTTCACCAGATATGGATCAGTGTGTGAAATGTCTAGATCATCAATATGCCAACAGAGAGTGAAAACATTGCCTCCCCAAATCCACGACCTTCCTGGATTATGACGATCCCATGGGGAGAGGTCTGTCATGCATGGCTTTGTACTTCTCTGCACTGTCAGCACTAGTTCTTGGGATCTTTCTGAAGCAGCAGGGCACTCCCATTGTGAAGGCAAATAACCGCACTCTTGGCTACATCCTGCTCATCACCCTTAACTTCTGTTTTCTCTGCTCTTTTCTCTTCATTGGCCACCCCAACACGGCTACTTGCACCCTACAGCAGACCACATTTGGAGTGTTGTCCACTGTGGCTGTTTCCACTGTCTTGGCCAAAACTATTACTGTGGTTCTGGCCTACAAGGTCACTGCTCCAGGAAGAAGAATCAGGTGGATGTTGGTAACACGGGCACCTAACTTCATTGTTCCCATTTGCACCTTGATCCAAATTACCTTGTGTGGGATCTGGCTGGGGAAATCGCCCCCCTTCATTGACACAGATGCACACTCTGAACATGAACACATTATCATAATGTGCAACAAGGGTTCAGTCACTGCTTTCTACTGTGTGCTGGGATATCTGGGGGCTCTGGCCTTGGGAAGCTTCACTGTGGCTTTCCTGACCAGGAACTTGCCTGACACATTCAATGAAGCCAAGTTCCTGACATTCAGCATACTGGTGTTCTGCAGTGTCTGGATCACCTTCCTCCCTGTCTACCACGGCACCAAGGGGAAGGTCATGGTGGCTGTGGAGGTCTTCTCCATTTTGGCATCCAGTGCAGGGCTTCTAGGCTGTATCTTTGCCCCTAAGTGCTACATCATTTTGTTAAGACCAGAAAGGAACTCTATTCAGGGTCTCAGGGACAAAATACATTACAGGTACAAGGCTTAGTAATTTTTTTTATTAATTTCAAGTAAGCACATGAAGTAGATTTCATTATTACATTTTCATACATACATTTTGTTTCTATTCATCCCCCTTACAAACTGATACCCCATCCCTTCTATCTACCTCCTCCTGCTTCTTCTTTATCTTGAAACAATTCTCATTTCTATATTCATCTATGTGTTTCTTTACCCCTAGCCCTTTCCCACCTCCCTCACTTCCCCCTCTTGGCTACTTTCTACTTTTGGGTTGAGGAGAGAGAGAGAAAGAATGCCAGCCCCCTGTAGTAGTTATACTTATGACTATGTCTTAAGCCACTCAATTTAACTATTTCCAGTTCCAAAATTTTCCTTTTAAATGTCATGACTTTATTTTTTAAAGCTGAACAAATGCCACTGTGAATATGCTCCACATTTCCTTTATCTATTCCTGTTGATGGGTATCGGCATGCTTTCTTTTCTTAGCCACCATGTAAGTACAGCAATAATCATGGATGTGCAAATGTTTCTGTAGATGTCTTCTGTGTCTATATACCCAAGAGTGGTATGGTTGGATTGAATGGTAGTTCTACTTTCAATTTCCTTAGTAACGTCTACACTGTTTTCTACCATGGTATAAATCCCACTAAACATGTAACAAAAATCACAAAGGAAAAAAGATGGAGTGTAGCATCAGATTTCTGAGGTTTTAGAGACTGGCAAAGAGATCAGTAAACGCATGGCACTTACTTTCCCTATGGTCTAAGCTGCTGCTGAAATTCACCACCATCACCACCTCTCCAAAATCCAGGACAGACATACAAAGTAGCAGATGTGAAGACAATACAAAATACTAGAAAGATAAAAAAGGAAGTCAGCATAATTTCCCTGAAAGAGCATAACTCAACTGATGAACTCAACATTCTGAAACTATCAAATGAACACTTTAGAAGTTTTCTTGCAAAAAAATTATCAATGACCTGAAAGAGGATACTCACAGGCAGGTTAATTCAATACATATCATCAATACAAAATATTATCAATGGCCTGAAAGAGGATACTCGCAGGCAGATTAATTCAATACATATCATCAATATCTATAGATAAAGTCATTAATAAGACAGATGAAAAAATCAGCAACATGAGAGAAAACCTAAGCAATGAGACTGTGATGAGGAGGGACAAACTGAAAAAAATAAATCAAATAAAAAGCACAGTGGGAAGCATGAAGAATGGACTAAGGAAGTAGAAGAAGACTACCAGATGGAGAAGGGTGGATAAATAATACATGCAGACACCAATAAGCTAAAGATAAATGAGCATGACCACAATGTCTGTGAAAGACCAAAGACAAGAACCCACAGGCCTAGAAGGAGTGAAGTAAACACCAGAGGTGCAGGACATCCATTCAAAAACATTACAGCCTAGAAGACATTCAGACATTCAAACACAAAAGACATTCAGAACCCCCAAATATGACCAAAGAAGATCCTCTCCATGGCATATTATAGTCAAGATGTCAAAAACACAAAGCAAAGAAACAATTTAAATGCTGTAATGGAAAAACACCAACTCACCTACAAAAACAAACCATCAGAGTAACATCAGCAACCCTCAAAGCCAGGAAGTCAGGAAATGATATATTGCAAGTCTCAAAAGCAGATAATTTCCAGTCTAGACTACTATGCCATCGAAGTGATCTTCTAAATTTGAAAAGAAATAAGGACATTTCAAGATAAACACAACTGAGGGAGTTCCTGACCACCAAGCCAGCACTGAAGTGGACACTAAAGGAATACTATGAGCAACAGAAGAAATTTCAATCACTAAAGCAGAAGAAAGAAGATTTCATGGGCAGACTAGCTGAACAAAGGAAATCTGGAAGGAGTCCATTATATTCAACAAAATAGACCAGATACTAATGTGGGACAGCATAAAGAACAAACAATAATCCAACCGACAAAAATAACAGAAATTAATAGATATTTCTCAATAAAAATCTACATGCAATGGACTCAACTCACTAACAAAGAGATGCAGACTGGTTAACTGGATTAAAATCTGAAAAGGAACACCATGGAGAATGGAGGAAGGTCACTGCTTGACAGGGGTTGGAAAGGAGGAAGAGGTAACTCAGAAGAGCAAGGAGGACTAGGTGCTGTGAATGACTCTCTATGGTACTTCAGTGGTGAACATAAGTCATTACACATTTGTCAAAACCCACCAAATGTAAACACAAAATATGAATCCAAGTTTGATGTGATGGTACACACATGTAATTGCAGCATTTGAGAGGCTGTTGGGAGGGCAAGTTTAAGCATAGCCTGGGCTACAGATAAAATCCTGTATTAAATAAAAAAAAAAAGAAGGAGGAAGGAAAAGGAGGTTTCATTGATAGCATTGACTGTCTTCTTGGGAGATGTGAAAGGAGTCTCCAAGAACCAGTCAGTGGAGGGGCCAGGTTTTGGTGGCCACCTAGGTGATTTGACCAGATCTGCATTACAAAAAACAACCTGATGTGACTGATTTCTACTGGCAACAAGGTGTTTTATGAACACTAATGTGCAGTGTGGACTTTGGATGAGTATGTGTCAGTGTGGACTGTAACAAATACACCACTGTGATTGAGGATGTTGACAGTGGGAGAAGCTTACACATGACAGGGAAAGGGAACAATGAAACCTCTGTACCTGCCTCTCAATGTTCTAGGAAACTTCAACCTCTAAATAATTCTTATAAAATGAAAATAAAATCTATTCATATATTTAAGAAAAAAACTAGATCCAACTCTATACTGTCTCCGAGAAACACACCTCGCCAATAAAATCAAAAGATGGAAAACATTCTACCAAGAGCTTTAAAACCAAACACACCAAATGTTGGGGCTCCAACTTCATAAAATAAACATTAAATGGAAAAATAGGTCCAAATATGATATTAGAAGATGAATTCAATACCAAACTCTCATATAGATGGGTCATCCAAAATAAAAGTCAACCAAGATGCACCAGAGTTAAACTATACAATAGATCAGATGGACTTAGCATATACCTACAGAATATTCCATCCAATCAATATTAACCTTCATATTTGGCTATACACATTCTTCTTAGCACAGAATGATGCCACCCATAGTGGGAAGGTCTTCTCACTTCAATTAATCTAATCAAAATACTCCCTTACAAGTATGCCTAGAGGCCCATCTCCAAGTTGACTACATACCTCATCATGCTGACAATGGAAGTTAACCATCACAACTACTAATCCCATTTTAAGAATCCAGCATTACGGCCTGGCAGCGGTGGTGCACGCCTTTAATCCCAGCACTTGGGAGTCAGAGGCAGGTGGATCTCTGTGAGTTTGAGGCCAGCCTGAGCTACATCCTGAGTTCCAGGAAAAGAGCAAAGCTACACAGAGAAACCCTGTCTTGTAAAACCAAAAAAAATTAAAGAATCCAGCATTACTCTGTACTAAGGTTATTAGTAAATCAGTGTGTACTTTAAGTTTATTGGTCCTATTTTTTTGCTTTTTTACATTTACATAAAAAGCAATGGGTTTTATTGTGGATTCTTCATACACATGAGTAATTATACTTTGTTCTCATTCACTCACTCGTTACTTTTCCTGTGCCCCTCCCCCTTGTTGTCCCCTTCTGATTGGTTCTCTTTCCCCTTCTGTTTCCATGTCACATGTATTACATTCTTGATCTCTCTTAAGATTGCTTCCTCCTCTCTTATGGTCCCTTATATTTTATGACCTCTAAACATATAAATTAAAACACACACATGTACACAAATATTTATCATTTAAAATCTAAGTTTTGCACAAAAGAAAACATTCAGTATTTGTCTGAGTATGGCTCATTTCATCAAACATGATTTCCAGTTGCATCCATTTTCCTACAACTATCATGATTTGTTATTTACAGAGACATGAAATTCTATTGTGTCCATGCACCTCTATGCATGTCCACTCTGTGCTTTTGTTATTGTTGCTTTTCTAGGTTGGTTCTGCTTCCAGGCTGGCCTCAAACTGTTGTGGAATAATCTTTTTGTACACTGTGAATATGTGTCACTCTGATTAGTTTAATAAAAAGCTAAACAGCCAATAGCTAGGCAAGATTTTCAGGGCAAAGAGAATGCTGGGAAGAGGAAGGGAGGAGTTGCAACGAGATGCCAGGGATTCAGAGCTAGCAGCATGGGCTTCACAAAGTAAAGGTAACTGAGCCACATAGAAGAATGTAGATTAAAAGATATGGGTTAATTTAAGTTATAAGAACTAGTTAGAAACAAGCCTAAGCTACTAGCTTTCATAGTTAATAAGAAATCTCTGTGTCATAATTTGGGAGCTGACTGGTGGGACAGAGAAAGACTTGCAACATACAGCACCCAGTTTGGGGCCATGTATATCCACATAAGACCTGAAAAAGCTTAAAAAAAAGAGTTTGGAACACAGAGTCAAACATGCCTTCCTGGTGGCCACAGTTTTTCAGATAGGATCAGTGCTAGTGGTATACAGAGGCAGTCTGGAGAAGACAATGCCCACATTCCCAAGAGGTGAGGTGGATGGTTTTTGGTCATTTGTTGAGTTATGAATGTTTGTCATTGTTTAGGGGGACTGGTTACAAATTGTTACTGGTCATGGTCAGGGGGAAAGCTAAATAAAGGAGATTAGATTTGGGGATCTTTTTCTGAAGGAAAAAAGGGAGATATAGTATAGAAATGATAGGATAAAAGGGTGGATTATTGAGTCTACTTTTGAACAACCACTGTCTCAAATACTTTATATTAGTATGGATTTTTATATATTGATACAAATTTAAGGTTATTTTTGTTATACTGAATTATGTTTCTACTCTTGTTTGAGGTATTGTGCTTATGCAGCTAATTTACAAATGTAATGTATAATTAAGGAATGCAGGTTAGTAGTTAGTCGTCTATGATAATCAAACTTTTAGTCATATTAGGTATGTTTACAAGATTAAACTGATACATTTAGCTAGATGGTCTTCAAACACTCCAAAGACCTACAGAATATGGCATTTAAGATGTTTAATAACCTGAGGCTTTTCATGACAATGAGACATGTCTGCTCCTGGCAGCACCAATTTACTTCAGAAAAGATAATGGGCATTGAGGAAACTCCTTATAGAGTTTGCTTTCATTGTGGCAAGGTTAGCCACTGGGCAAAGAAACTGTTTTT
Organism: Peromyscus eremicus; assembly: GCF_949786415.1. Lineage (NCBI taxonomy): Eukaryota > Metazoa > Chordata > Mammalia > Rodentia > Cricetidae > Peromyscus > Peromyscus eremicus. Next base: position 43,180,820 of record NC_081438.1, on the reverse strand, counting down.
GCCTTGACTGCTGACAGTATGCTGTACAAACTGGACAAGCAGGATACAAAGGAAAAGGACTGTTGAACTTTGCCAAGATAAGGCAGGACAGACCTTCAAAATTCATGCTTCATAGAAAAGTCTGCCAGATAGTCTAGGTCTGTAGGGCAAAGACAGATACCCCAGTATTACAGAGGAAACTTGTGTGACAGATGCCTGTCATTTCTATAGGTTTGGAAGTGTCTTGCACTACACTTCCTGTTTACTCAGTAACATTATATCCTTCTGGGGTCTTTGATGGAATTGAAGACTAGATAATTATAGTTTTTCTTAGTTATGATAGAAGATAAATTAGTACTAAACTTTAGACTCATCAAGAGAGGAATGTTTTCTCTAAATTTGCCAAATACAAATGGACTGGACATTGTGGATGTAATTCTTACTTGATAACTGTTCTTATTGTATCTAGTTTCATTTGTCAAAGTTAATACCTTTCCTTTCTATTTAAACAATACCTGATAATTGTTCTTACTGTATATAGTTTTACTATGTTAGAGTTAAAATCTTTCCTTTTTATTTAGATAAAAAGGAGGAAATGTTGTGGAATAATGTTTTTGTACACTGTGAATATGTGTCACTCTGATTAGTTTAATAAAAAGCTGAATGGCCAATAGGTAGGCAGGATTTTCAGGGCAGAGAGAATGCTGGGAAGAGGAAGAGTGGAGTCGTGAGGAGATGCCAGGGACAGATAACAAGCAGCATGGGCTTTACAAAGTAAAGGTAACCAAGCCATGTAAAAGAATGTAGATTAAAGATATGGTTAACTTAAGTTATATGAACTAGTTAAAAACAAGCCTAAACTACCAGCTGAGCTTTCATAATTAATTAGAAGTCTCTGTGTCATAATTTGGGACTGGCTGGCAGGACAGAAGGACTCACAACATCAAACCTATTTCAGGCTAGTGGCCATACCCGTTTCCATCCCTCATGTTCTCTCATCAATATCCCTCTTCCTTCCTTCTCAAATGCCCCTTCCTATTCTTTTCCAGGTTACTCATCCATGCACTATTTACAACATTTTTCTCTTTCTCCTTTTTTTCCTTATTCTTCTTTTCATCTCCTCCACCCCCACTTCCTTTTCCTTTCTTTTCCTTTCCTTTCCTTCTGTTGCCTTGTCTTCCTGACTCTTTCACAAGTCTTTGCAGTCTCTGCCTGTGTTACTTAACTTTTGTTCCCCTTGAATTGTTATTCTCTCAACAGAAGCCATATTTCTCTTCCTTTCTCCCATATATCCCAAGAAGATAAAATCCACATCTCATCTCACCATCCCGTTCTGCACCTATAACTGGCCCTCATTCTTCCCCCATTTTTCCATCTATTTCTTAGCTGTTTCTATCTCAGATTTTTGTCCAGTTTTCTATTCTAGGTACCTGTTCCTTGACACCCCTTCCCATTGCTTGCTTTGAGACTGGGTCCTGCTTTGTATCCCAGGCTTGTGTGTTTTTCCAGCTTACTGGCTTCTTCCTTTCTGGTGTTAGATGACAGTCATGTGCTGCCATGCCAGGCTCTGCTCTTTGTCCCCAGAGCATTTATTTTTGGATGTCCCCCAAGGTGGCCTGCTTCTCCCCACTGTCTCTGCTTCTCTCTCTTCCATGACATTCAGTCCCTCTTGCATCCTCCCACAAATGGCATGGTCTCACCATACATGGATCCTGTGGCTTTGATTGCTAAGTTAAATGACACTGGTCATCCAGCCTCCATCTTGGAGGAAAATGTTTTTCTATAGCACTTCTGAAGACAGTGACCTCACATCAACCCTTGGGTCTCCACTGTCCCAAGAGTATAAAGACCCCAGGGTGGGACTGCAGGTTACTTTAAGCAAGGGACTACAAGGACATGCTTAGGTCTCTGCTACTACCTTCTGACTTGGACCAAGAATGCTGTGTAACCTCAGACAGAGGAGCAGCAGCTAAGCTTAATACCTTCTTTCCTGTAAGCCAGAGCCTATCAGCTAATACTGTCCTGGAGGGCTACTGTGGAGAACATGGTGAAGGTGTAGACTGAGGGGCAGGGAGTATCTTCATGCCATGATGCTATGTGGGTGGGAATGGACATAAAGCTTGATGTGGCAGTGAGGAATCCTGTCAACAGAGTAATGGAGAGGAGAAGCTGTGAAGGGAACCAAAATTCTCAGGCAGAGAATTCATCTCTGTTGAAATTTTATTGGTCCTTAAAGCCGAGGTTCTTCACAGCCCCCAGGCTACAGCCTGAAGGTGGCTCTGGCCAGATGCAGAGTCCACTGCTCCCCCAGGCTCTGTCCAGTTGCTCAAAGGGATAAAGGGAGAAGAGACAGGAGGGAAGTGCTGGAAACAGATCATCAGTCCTCTTCCTACCTCGGGGAGGGCCTCCCTGTCTCCCAGGGTCACCAGCCCAGCATCCAGATATCCACAATGCTGGAGAAAACCCCACAATGTCAGTCCTAGGTTGTTATGTGGCTTGGGTATGCCCATTGGCCAGGCGCCCAGCTGCCCGGCTCCGAGGGCCATTGGCGATGGCTGGTCCCGACCCTCGAGCCTTCCCATTCTTCAGCTGGGGACCTTCAGGAACTGCCTCGTCATCGCTGGAGTCTGATTCTTCCACATCACTACGGATGTCCTTTCCCATCTGTGAAAAGAGATGATGCCAGAGCTCAGAACTGAGCAAGGATCACTGGGCCAAGGAGGGGCAATGGGAGCTGACCCTGTCAGGACTCCGTACCTGACCCTTCATCAGGAAACTGCAGATCATTCGCAGGATAAGGTAGAACCAGTACACATGAAGAATCTGCAGCATCACCAGGAGCACATTAAAGTAGTAGTACCCAAAGAAGGGGCCTGAGCTCTTGATGGAGTCAAACAGAGTAGAGTAGATGACCCTAAAGCAGGAAGCAGGAAGGAGTTTCACCAATCAGTACAGGTCCCCATTCTAGGAACTTGCATGGACTGTCTGTGCTCCCGAACCTCCCTAGTACCCACTCCTGAGACGGTATCTCTCTTTACCTGCTTATACTATCAGTGGAACATACAAGTTTGCCGACTGGCCTTTCTGCACCACAAACTCCAAGGAAGTATCAAGTGTCCTACTGGCCCTCCTAGGTGAACCTTTATGATTACTCATTTCTCCTTAGATATACAGTAACTCTTTACATCAACCTGAGACCTACCTACTCATCTAACAGAGCCACTGTCTGCCAAAGACAATGTTCCTGAACCCACTGTTCCTGCATCTCTACCCTCTTGCCAACTGACCCAGCTCTGGCCATACCACCTCTTTGCAAGGCCACAGCTCTTATTTCCTACACACATCCGTTACCATCAAAACCAACCCTGTCATTTCATTGTTAAGAAAGAAAAATCTGACCACACATCCTTTATCAATCTTTGCCCCTGGCTACTTCATTTCTTTTCCCCTTGAGGCTCTTGTGCCTTCTAGTAGTCCAAATGCCTATCCCTCCTCCCCCCTACTGCCTCTTCTGCCTCCTCTTCCTCCACACTCATCTCCCTTCCTCCTCCTCGCCTTCCTCATTCCTCCACATTTATCATCTTCTTCCCTCTTCTCCCTAATCCACACTCACCTCCCTCCTTCCTCTTCCTCCTCCACACTCCTCCTCCAACTCCATCTTCTTCACCAACTTCCACTTCCTTCTTTATTCTTTCCTTCCATCTTTTCTTTTTTCTTCTTCCTTTCCTCCTTTCATTTTCACCTTTTATTCCATCTTTTCCTCCGTCTTCTCCCTTTACTTTCTTTCTTTTCCCCTTCTTTCTCTCTCTTCCCTCCGATTCCCTCTCCTCTTCCTTCATTCTCCCTCTCCTCCCCAACCCTGCACCTCACAGGCACCAGCAAGCTCTTTACCACTGAACTTGGCTACAACTCCAGTCTTCACCTCTTGTAACTTCTCTGTCAGTCTCCAACAAACATCGAAGAGCTCTGGAAACTGGCTTATATCCACACCCAGATGGCACTCAGCCTCCTGCTGCAAATGCCTAACACAAGCTGGCAACTCCTACATTTATACTGTCACCCTTCCAGAAAGCCCAGCCTGACATGCCATCTGCCTCCCCTATGTCTACGAAGGAGAATAGGCCCCTCAAAACCAGCATGGAGCAGCTGAGCCTGTGGTGTCTCCTGTAGTTTTTCCTAGCCCTGATGGTATCTCTCTCACCTGCTCTGGTTCATCTGCCCCAGCTTCCCACCATCTGCCCTCAGCCCTCCTTGGCTCCCAACTCCCTTCAGATAACATCCCATAGGGTCCTTCATTACTTGCCCTGGTCACCTACCTGCATTCACCTTATCCTCTCTGTTCCAACCACATGAGCTCATTTCTGTTCTTCCAACACTGGAACACACTCTAGCCTCGGAGCCTTTGCATATGCTGTTCCCGTCACCTGGACCATCTTCCTCTATGGTCACTATGGTTCTTGAGCCCCATTCATTCTCTATATACAACAGCTATCAGTGAAACATCCCTGAAGAAGGCTCAGCCATGGCCAACTACCTACAAACCTGCTTCCTGCAGACTCCTTAGCTTTATTTTCTCTTCAGTGCTGTCATTCCTTGTGCCTTGTGGTCTGTTGGTTTGCCTGTCTATCCTTTTTTTCACCCACATCACTTAGCTTCAGAAGGGCAGGCATCTGCATTGCTCTCTAATATTTCTTCATCCCAACAAATTCCAGAGGCTTAACAAATATCAAAGAATATTTACTAGACTATTTTAGTGACCAGGCACTCAGACAGCCTCCTCCTCTCTCTTCCTGTTCTGGGAGTGCATTGCATTAGTGCTGCACTCAGTTTCTGTTTCTCTTATCTCTGGGCCTTTGCATATGCTGTGCTCTGGGCCAGGCACACCATTTCCTGCCTCTTGGAACAATTTCAGCCAACACCTCCAGTTCCCTGAGGTAGGACACACCCTCCCATCTCCCTGGCCCTCAGGACTCACTGAGTGGGGAAGAATATGAGGCGAGTGTAGAAGAAGACTAAGGAGAAGATGATGAAGAGAGCGTTGCACACTCGCCGAGAGCGGGTGTAGTTGAACATCTTACAAGCCTGCGGAGAGCAGCAAAGAGAAACAGGCTTAGGACCAAGACCCATGGAAAGTGGAGAGCCTCAACTTGGGGACAAGAAGCTATAAGGTGAGGTCAAGTAAACTGAGGTAAGGCCGTATCTCCAGAACTACCTAGGAAGGGCAAAGAATATGAGAATGGCAGAGACAAGACAGAGACAGAATATTTCATCTCCAGGAAAACTGGGGCATGGTGCCTCTAGTCCCTGAAAGGCTAGGAGGGCCGGGGCCTCATATCCAAATGAGTCAGACAGGAATGGGGATTTCCTGTCCCAGACAGACCAAGAGGGAACAGGCCTTATGTTGCTGGGAAACTAAAGAGGGAGGGGCGTGTTTTCACCTCCCAGAGAGGTTGAGGGGGCAGGGCGTCCTCTCCATGGCCAAGAGAATAGCAGGGCTGGCAGGACAAGTGTGGAGGTGAACTCACCTCCAGCAGGTAGTCGCAGCAATCATGCAGCAGCAGTACCACAGAGCCAATGCGCAACAAGTTGGAGCTGTAGGAGAAGGCTATCAGCCCCACGGTCACAAAGTGGTGCACCACCTGCTCCTTGAAGTCCTGCCGAAGACAGTGGGTCACCACTGGGACAAGCCTCTGTGGCTGGAGGGCCACATGCCTGAAAGCAAGCCTTTTCAGGATATCCGTAAGGCCTCTGGACCCCATACTTTCTGCCAGGAATCAAGGGCGCCTCAAGGTGCAATGTTGAGGCCAATTCATCCCACTTCAGCCCCTTCCCCAGAGATTAGGAGGCATTTCCACACACCCAGCTGTGGCTCATAACTCACCTTGCGTTTGATGTCAAAGGGCAAAGTGATTAGCAGTGAAATGTAGAAGCCCAGTTCCATGAGGTACCACCAGTACAGGGCCACATTCAGGGTCTACAGCAAGGTAAGGAGAGATTAGCTATGAAGTGTGGAGGCTCCTGCCTGGAAGGGACTTGATGGAGCGTCTCCCAGGTTGCCCAAAACCTGTACACTTGAATACCAGTAAGTGAGCAAAACATGCACTCCCCATCCCTGGAGGTCATCCAGAATAGTGGTCTGGAGCAGCTCCTGGTCTTATTTTCCTCCCTCTACAGAAGAATCAAAAACAGAGTTGGGAGTGGAGTGTCCTCACACCCAAAGTGCAGAGAAGAATGGAATCTCATAGCCCAGAGAGGCCCCAAGAGGTGGGCCTTCATGGCCCAGAAAGTTGTGGCAAAGCTTCAAGTCCCAGAAGACCAGAAGAGACTAGGCATCATAGCCAAAGGAGTTGGGTGGGGAGGGGGTCACGTCCCTGGAAAGTTAAAAAGGATTCATCTTATCTGCCTGGGACACTGAAGAAGAGTAATAAGGTCTCACATCCCAGGGAGGTTGTGAGAGTTGGGGTCTTGCTGTGGATGATTGATTGATAAATAAAGTGCTGACTGGCCAGTAGCCAAGCAGGAAGGTATAGGTGGGACAAGTATCAAAAATACTAGAAAGAATGGGCCCTCAGTACCCAGGCAGGCTGTGAAAGGCCAGACATTACCACTCAGACAGGAAGAAGAGGGAAGCCTTATCACTCACGCAGCTAAGAAGGGCAGGGCCTGGCCGGGCGGTGGTGGCGCACGCCTTTAATCCCAGCACTCGGGAGGCAGAGCCAGGTGGATCTCTGTGAGTTCAAGGCCAGCCTGGTCTACCAAGTGAGTTCCAGGAAAGGCGCAAAGCTACACAGAGAAACCCTGTCTCGAAAAACCAAAAAAAAAAAAAAAAGAAAAAAAAAAAAAAAGAAGGGCAGGGCCTCATATACAGGCAGGTAGTGGGGGGAAAGGCCTCATCATACAGGCAAGTAATGGGGCAGGCCTCATCAAACAGGCAGGCAGTGGGCCTCTTTTGCCTGTGACCATAAGGACTGAGTTTCTCCACCGTCCACTTGCCACTCACCTGGTATGGATAATTTTCCCAGCACAATGCCACTGTCCACAACCATGGCTCCTATGAAGGAACAAAGGATCTGAAGCTCTCCAAAGGCAAAAACCAGATTCCTACCCTGGATCTGAACCCCCCACTACCAGGGCTCCCACAGTCTTCTACATACTGATTCCACTCTGCCTTGCTTTTATAGTTTTCAAGCAAGGGTCTCACTATGTAGCTCGCATTGCCCTCGAATTCTCCATCCTTCTGCCCACAACTCCTTAGTGTTAAGTCTGATGGTTGGTTTTAACTTTCAACTTGACACAATTGAGAATCACCTGAGAAAGTGGTCTCAATGAGGGATTGTCTAGACTAGGTTGGTCTGTGCACATACCTACATGAGAGATTATTCTAATTTTGGTTAACTGTGGGCAGCACTATTTCATGAAGTGGGCCTTGGACTGGATGAAAAAGAGAGTGAGCTGAACACTAACATGCACGCATTCCTTGCTGTCTGTTTCTGATTATGGAAACAGTAACCCACTCCCTCGAGCTACTTCCTTGCTATGACAGACTGTAACCTGGAACCACGAGCTAAAATAAATCCTTTCCCTGCTATGATGGACTGTAACCTGGAACCATGGGCTAAAATAAATTCTTTCCCTGCTATGATGGACTGTAACCTGGAACCATGAGCTAAAATAAATTCTTTCTCCCTCAAGCTGCTTTTGTCAGGATACTCATCACAGCAACAGAACAAAGTGGGACAGCATGTTCTCTCCACCACAGCTCATTCCTGCTCTCTCCTCCCGTGTTCCAGCTCTGCCTCCCACTCCTCCCTAGCAGATTCAGTCACTGCATTTGGCCAGCTCCTGGTGCACAGTAGGTCTTTGTGGGACAGGTGACCCTCAGGTTTACTCACATGGTAGAGGATAGAGATGCCACCCACGAAGGAACACAGGTAGAAGACAAACCTCCAGCTGCAGAGAGGGAGGAAGCTAGTGAGGCTGCTGCCAAGAGCAGTGTGCAGGCCCCAGAGGAGGAGCTTCACCTGCCAGGGAGTCTGGGAAGGGAAGGACCTCAAGTAACAAGGAGGCTACGAGGGGTGAAGCCTCATCACCCAGGCAGGCTAGGAAGAGTGGGGCCTTATCAATCAAACAGACTTTACCTCCCCTGCACCCCACAATTACCTGGCTTCACAGAATTTCTTGGACAAGCGAGGCCGATCCTGGTTCCGACGTCTCCTGAACCAGCGCTGAGTCTGTCGCAGTGTGAGACCGCACTGGGCAGCCAGGAGGACCATCTGGGTCTGAGGAGAGAGAATGAGAGAGAAGGGTTACACAGGCCTAGTGCTGGTCTCCTACCCTTGTCCCCAGATGCATGGCTCCCACTTAGATTCCCTCCTCGCCTGAAGCTCAAGATCTTTGCCACAGAGCCATATCCACTATACTGAGAGGAAAGAGAGGAGGGGAAGGTGGAGAGACTTCCAGAACACTGGCCCTGTTTGTAGAATACACAGGTCACTGGTGGAGCCTGGCATCAAGAATGAGGCTGGAGAATGGGGGATATAGCTCTATGGTGCTTGCCTAGTATTAACAAAGTCCTCGGTTCATCCCCAGCACAGAGGAAAAGCATTTATGAGGACAAGAGGCAGGCTTTCCTGCAGCCCCTTGAGGGGGTCGAGTCTCATATACCCCCTGGTTAATTTTTATTGTCAAACTGACACCACCAAGAGTCAGCTGGGAAGAGGGCACCTCAACATTGTCCAGATCAGCTGGGCTTCTGGCCATGTCTTTGGGGAATTGTCTTGATTACTGACTGATGGGAGAGCTGTGTTAAGAAATCTGGCTGAGCCCAAGCCAGAGAGAGCAAACCAGTAAGCAGTGTTCCTCCATGGCCTCTGCTTCATGTTCTGCCTCAACTTCCTGTCCTCACCTCCCTCTGTGATGACCTGTTACCTGAAAGTGTGAGCCGGAATGAACCCTTTCTTCTCCGACTTGCATTTGATGTTTAGCACAGCAACAGAAAGCAGACTAGTCCACCACCCCAGGCAGGCATTTAGCTCTCTGCTCCATAGAAGCTACCCTGCCAGCTGGGCACTCGGGAGGCAGAGGCAGGCAGATCTCTGTGAGTTCGAGGCCAGCTGGTCTACAGTGCAAGTTCAAGGACAGCCAGGATTACCCAGAGAAACCTCGTCTCACAAAATAAAAGAAAGAGCAACTCTCTACCCAGCCAGGATGGGGCCTTTAGTCCTGGAAGACCAGGAGGAGCAGGGCCTCATGTCCCAGGAAGGATAAGAGGGACAGGTTCAAGCCTTGAGACCTTTAAAGGAAGGCTTCCCCAGGTCCCAGGGAACCAGAAATGGTGGGGCTTCTTAACCCAGGAAGCCTGAAAGGGGCAGCCCTGTCATGGCTGGGATGAGGGGTGTCACCTCACACTGCAGAAAAGAGGGGTGGGGATTCAAGACCTAGAGAACTGGAGACTAAGAAGGGCACACTCATGCTGGGAGGAAGTGGTTTCAAACCCCAAGGAACCGGAGAAGGATGGGACTGGTCCACTACTCTCAGCACAGCTGGGAGAGGTGCGGCCTTGAATTACCAGTAGACAAAAGGGTCACATGTACCAGGGAAACTGTGGACTCAGGTTAAATGTAGGGTAGAGGGGTACTTATGGGTGAGTCAGAGGTCCCTGACCCACCTCCAATAAGGGCCACACACAGTTTCTATTCCCAGGTTCCAGGGACACCACCATGTGGATGTCAAGAGAATGTGGGGGGCTCACCTCCACGGGTCTCTGCCCCATCCTGAGGAAGTATTTCTCCAGCACTGGGTTGGGCTTTATCTGCCTCCTGATTTGATCCCGTATACCCATCCACCGGCTCAGCGGCAAGGCCACAAATCTGAGTGCAATGGAGACAGAACCCAGTAGAACTCAAATGAAAGAAATGTTACTCCAGCAGGAGGAAAGGGAGGGATCCTAAGGCTTAGGCAAGCCTCACCAGCAAGTATGGTTCAAATCTATCTGAACAGAGGGTTTGGAAACCCAGAGCCAAAATGTCCATGCAGGCATGAAATTTTCTACCACTACTTCCAGCCACAATTCCTGGACCAAACCTAGGAAAAGACGTTAGCGTCATCTTCTGGATAGGGATGTTCAGGCCATCTCACAAGGAACCCAGTTTCCTTTACCCATCCTCAACCAGAATGGAAGTCCTGTGTCTTAGTGATCTGAGTCTTAGTCTCCCTGCATGAGGCTCCTCAGGGGAGGGATATGGCCTGCTACTTGTGAAGTCTGATACCCTACAATCCCTACTTCAGCAAAGGTACCTGGTTAATCAATCCCCCATTGCCCACAAGAGGGTGCCCCAAGACCACAGATGGAGACTGAACTCCATCTTCAGGGTTCTAGCACTTTAACTTCTCTTAAGAAAACCTGAGGCCCCGATCAATCTAGTAAAGAGCTCCTATTAGATTCCACTGTGATGGAGACCAGTCTTTATTAATACTTATCCTCTGCCGAACACGGAGGAGTCCATGCTATTACCAGGCTCACTTTAGCAATGTTAGCATGTTTCCTTGCTTACTTGCTTGCTTGCTTGTTTGTTAGTCTCTCTATCCAGCCCAGGCTATCCACAAACTGGCAATCCTCCTGTCTCAGCCTTCCAAATGCTGGGTTTACAGGCATATACCACCATGCCCAGCCTAAGATCACCACTTAAATGTGAAAATACACCCATCTGGGCTCCAGTGGTGAACTTGGGAACAGTACCACCCTAGTCTCCTACGTTGATTTGAAAGAAAATGGCCCCCAAAGGGAGTGGCACTATTAGGAAGTGTGGCTTTGTTGGAGGAAGTGTCTTACTGTGGAGGTGGGCTTGGAGGTCTCATATATGCTCAAGTCACACTCGGTGTCTCAGTTCACTTCCTGTTGCCTGCAAGAGGTAGGATACCCAACTCCTCCAGCACCATGTCTGCCTGCAAGGCACTATGTTGCATGATGACAATGGACTAAACCTCTGAAAATGTGAGCCACCCCAATTCAATGATTTTCTTTCTAAAAGTTGCCATCATCATGGTGTTTCTCCACAGCAATAGAAACCCTAAGACATCTCCCATCTCTATTTTCATGCAGACATCTTAGAACTGTATATGGCATAGAAGCCTTCAAAAGAAATATATAAGGGACCTGGGGAGAGAGTTCAGTAAGAATATTTACCACACAAGCATGGTCATGAGTTCAAATCCCAGCACCCATGCAAAAACCTGGGTGTGGCCACATGCCTGCCTATAACCTCACCTCTCTGGGGGATGGGGGTGGAGGGGAAGAAAGGAGGATCACTGGACGACAGAGACTGATAGAGGCCAGCTAATGTCCTCCTCTGACTTCTGCACACATACAAGTTTGGGTTTTTTGTTGTTGTTGTTGTTGTTGTTTTTAGTTTATGAGGTAAATAAAAGTTCAGTGAATGTTCCTTGGGTCCCTCACATCCTGCCTGTGTTCAGTGGGCTGAGAGCTCAGAATCCCCTTGATGGTGGGAACCACAAACCAAGATGCACTTCTGGTCAGGGATAGGACCTAAAAAGGGATTCTCCTGAGATGGACCACGGGCTCGGCCTTGGAACACAGCCTTAAAAGAATTGCAGAGGTTTGGAGATGCGGCTCAGATGCCAGAATGCTTGCCTAGAATGTACAAAGCCCTGGGTTCCATCTCCTGCATAGCACAAGTTGGGAGTGGTAGCAGAAGCCTGTAATCCAACACTTAAGAAGTGGCGGCAGGAAAACAAGATGTTCAGAGCTAGAGATATGGCTCAGGAGTTAAGAGCACTTGCTGTATTTCCAGGACTATAGTTTGGATCCCAGTACCCAAGTTACAGCTTATAACCACCTGTAACTCCACCTCCAGGGGATCTGACACCATTTTCTGGCCTGTGGGCACCTGCATGTACATGGTACACACACACACACACACACACACACACACACACACACACACACACACACTTAAATAAAAATAATTTTTTTTAAAAAAAAAAGAAAGAAAAGGTGCTTAGGTATAAAACAAGGGGTCATTGGGCATGTGAAAATGGGAAACCCCTAGAAGGTAGACACACACACACACACACACACACACACACACACACACACACACATACAGGTCTACACCAGTCACAGTATGACACTCACCTCTCAAAGGTGATGCGGAGAGCCACCAAGACCAGAGCCATTGGCAAGGCAGCAAGCATGTGGTGAGGGTGGGCGAACACCAGGCCATCTCGGTCCTCCAGCTCTGCCCATGTGTTGTTGGGTGGTAACCAGAACCTCTCCTGCCACAGCCACTCATTCAAGCTCAACAACATGCTGTGGATACACAATCAGGTAAGTACAAATCAACTCAACTTGAAGAGTGTGTACAAATGGGAGAGGCTGAATACCCAGAGCTACAGAGCATTCTACTTGAAGAAATGTCAAAAGAGGGGGAATACTGGAGAGATGGTTCAGTGGTTTAGAGCACTGGCCACTCTTCCAGAGGATCCAGGTTCAATTCCCACCTCCCACACAGCAGCTCACAACCATCTGCTGCTCCAATTCCAAGGAACAAATGCCCTCTTCTGGCTCCCACAGGCACTGCACTCATGGGGTGCACAGACATACATGTAGACAAAAGACCACACACATTGTGGTGGTTTGAACAAGAATGCCTCCACAGACTCACGTATTGAATGCTTGGTCCTTAATTGGTGGACTGTTTAAGAAGAATTAGGAGCTGTGGCCTTCGGGAGAAGGTGTGTCACTGAGGTCCCAACTCCAGACCCAGTGTCCCTCTGCCTACTGCCTGCAGGTCAGGATGTAAGCTCTCAGCACCATGCCCGCCACCACACTCCCTGCCAAGCCCCAATTAAATACCTTCTTTTATAAGTTGCCTTGGTCACGGTGTTTCATCACAGCAAAGAAAAATCACTAAGACACACATAAAACTAAATAATTCTTTTAAAAGTCAGTAAGCAATACTTCTGGTTTATCTAAGAAGGCATTTCCATAGTTAGATCCTGGAAGTTCTGACCTATTCAATGGTTCATCTTTGATGAGTTCACAATATTAGAATACAGAAAAAAGTAGGAAGAGCCTTTGGAGGTGGCAGGGCATGTCCTCGGGCTGCATCTTGCCTGAGCCCTTCCTCTATTCTACTCCCTGGCCACCATGTCTCAAATTGCTCTGCTCCACCACAGCCTCCCCACCATGATGTAACAACACTTCCCAAGCAGGAACTCAGAATAAATCTCTTTCCCATTCAGTTGTTTGATGCATGTTTGTCACAGTGACGAGACCACTTAACTGAAGTTTGACATCTGCTGGTGTGGTTTTGGTTTTTGTTGGGGGAGGGGGGGTTGTTTTTTCTTTTCTTTCAAGATAAAATTTACTAGAATGAACCACATAAATGCCAGATGGACATGGCAGTTCATCTGTAACCCCTGCCCATGGGAGCTGAAGACAGGAGCTTCCCAGAGCATGCCTGACTAATCAGAAGGGCTGAAGTAGCAAGCCTGGGTCCAAAAAAGACCTTGCATGGATAAGTGAGGTAGAAAGGAATTGAGAAAGGCACATAAAATCAACCCAAAGGCCCTATATGCACATGCCCACATTTGTGTGTGTACTCTCACACACAAGTAAACATGCACACAAAGTTATGCACACCAAACACATGAAGAAAAATAAATCACCTCACAAAACTGGGCATGTGGCATTTTCCTGCAATCCCAGTACTCAAGATATGAGAGGCAGGAGACTCTTGGCTGCACAGTGAGTTTGAGGCCAGCCTAGGCAATGAAAGACCCTAATTCAAAAGGAAAAATCAATTTCACAATGACAAACAAGAAAAGAATAACAAAATCAATACTGAGGGCAGGTGTGTCTACACAAAATACTATCGGCTCAAGTTTAATCCTCAGCACCCTCCTCCTCCCTCCTCAAAACGCAAAAGGACTTCACACACACACACACACACACACACACACACACACACATATACGCACGCGCGTGCGCACATGCACACACACATACTCACAAACAATATCTACACAAAATGCTATCAATATAAAATTCAAAATTAGGCCAAATAAACTTATGATGCTTAGGTTGGCTTCCTATGGCTATTCTTGCAAACTGGTTTTCTGATAGTTCTGTAGGTTACAAGTTCCAAATGGGTCTCACTGGGCTCAAATCAATGTACCAGCTGGCCTGTCCTGGAGGCTCCTGGGAGAATCTGGGTATTGCCTTTTCCAGTATCAAAACTCTAAATTCCACAGCTAAGCCATGTCCCCAGCTCCTTGCTGGGGAATTCTAAGCAGCCAATCTTGAGGAAGTAAGACGAAGGGCTTTAGGGTTCCTCAGTTTTCACATTTTCTTTTGAAACTCAGCTCCATCTCCTCACATCTCATTTGTTCAATCTGAAAAGGGAATACAGCAAATCCCTACTTTACCGGGTTATGGTGAGGGCTAGAATGGAGGAGGTGGACATAGGAGGTGGTGACTCCTCACTTCATAAACACTCCATCTTGATTGATTTAATTCCTGGCTCAGTCATTTACCAGTTATGTAACCTTGGGAGTAGATGACTTAATCTGTGTCTCAGTTTCCCCATCTGTAAATGGGATCCACAATAGTCCCTTCCAAGTAGGAGGTTGGGAATGATGCCTAGAGCAGCGTGAGCATGAGTGACAGTGTCAATAATGGCCACCAGAGAGAAGATTGGTAGTCTGAGAAAGGCTGAGGGGTCACTGGTATGTGGCAGCTTCTGGTGGATTCTTTGTGCTGTGGGTGGCATGTACATGCACCATGCATGTACATGTGGAGCCTGGAGACAGTGGGTATCTTCCTAACTTGCTTTCCACCTTATTTTTTGAGACAGGGTCTCTCACTGAACCTACAGCTTGTCAGTTGACTAAATTGGCTAGCCAGTGAGCTCCCAGGATAATCCTGTCTCTGATCCCCAGCATTGCATTACAGGCATTTCCATGAGTACTGGGGACTTGAACTCAAGCACCTTACCCACTGAGTCATCACCAAGGCCTTGGATGATTTTCTTCATGTCCCCTCCCTCTACCCCCTCCCCACCCCACCCCAGTTCTGAGAGTGCAACCCAGATCCTTAACCAGGCTAGGCAAATGCTCTCCAATAAGACACATCTCCAGCCCTAACCAGCATTCTACTACTAAGCCATGACCCTAGTCCCTCACTGAGGGATTTCTAGAAAGGTACTCTGAGTCACACTCCCAGATCCACAATGGTGGATTCTAAGTCTGTGCTCTACTGCCAAACCATGTCTCCACCCTCTTATTGGAAGATCCTAGGCAGGCCCAGCCCCCCCTGGTAGATTCTAGGTAAAGACTCTCTTCAGCTGAGCTATACACTTCCAGCTCCTCACTAGAGGATGATATACTCTACTGCTCAGCCACATCCCCAACCCTTAGCTTTGAAAGACATAATCTTGCCCAGTCTGGCCTCCACCTCTCAAATGCTAAGACAATAGGCATATATCACCACATCTGGTATAAAAATATTACTAGTATTTTTGCTGTGCTGGGACAGAACCCATGGCCCCTCATTTACTGGGCAAGCACTCATAATTGAGCCAATCCCACCTCAGGCCTTGGTTTTTAAATTCAGGGTCTCCCTATGTAACCCAGGATGTCCTGGCATTCAAAATCCTCCTGTCTCAGCCTCCCCAGTGCTATGATAGAAGGTATACATCACCACAGGCATTCTAGATGATTCCTAGACAGGTCCCTGCTGTGGGATGGTCTGTATGTCAAATTGCTCTGATTGGTCAATAAATAAAAGACTGATTGGCCAGTGGCCAGGCAGGAAGTATAGGTGGGACTAACAGAGAGGAGAATTGAGAGAAAAGGAAGGCGGAGGGAGTCACTGCCAGCCGCCGCTGCCGCCGCCATGATAAGCAGCATGTGAAGATGCCGGTAAGCCACGAGCCACATGGCAAGGTATAGATTTATGAAAATGGATTAATTTAAGCTATAAGAACAGTTAGCAAGAAGCCTGCCACAGCCATACAGTTTGTAACCAATATAAGTTACTTGGTTGGGTCTGAGCGGCTGTGGGACTGGCGGGTGACAGAGATTTGTCCCGACTGTGGGCAAGGCAAGAAAACTCTAGCTACAGGTCCCAGCAAGCTCACTCTGCCTGGAAACCCTCCTGGCCTCCCGGGTCCTTCCCTTAAAGTCTGGCTCCTATGCTCAAGCTGGGTTGGGCCAGAGAAGCCCACAAGGCAAGTGAATGTGAGTGAGGTCAGAGAGTCAGTGTAGGTGGCTGGGCCAGCATGTCCAGTCCCAGTCTGGACCTTTATTATCCTCAAGGCCCTCCTACCCATGAGTTCCACCACCCACCCACCCCACCCCCACCCTGCCTGCTCTTTGAAGCCTAGCTGGCCTTACTCCCAGCCAGGCCCCTGCCACCTGGAACTCAGCTGATAATCCCTCTTACTATCTAAAAATAACCCTGTATGCAAGGAGGGAGAGACCAGGGCTTTGTGTTGAGGCGCCCAAAGGAGGGGCCAGCTAAGCTGAGGAGAGAGGAGAGGAGGAGGGGAGAAAGGAGCTAAAATCCCTACTGTGCCACACCTACCAGGGGCCTGTGTATTTAAGTCTGGTCCTTACTGTTCTGAGAGTCCCAGTGTAACCAGCCTAACAGAGATGAACACACTCTAAACAGACACTTGTGTCCCTCAGACTACTGAAACAATGGGCAAAAGAAACTGGAATTCCCCCAGGAGTCAATCTCTGGCTGGGAGAGAAGAACGCCTAAGGCCAGGGCCAGCAGAGAGGAACTTCCTCCAAGAATGAGGTTTCACACAGTGCTGAAAACTTCTCAGACCACCTTGCTGGGAAGACTGGAGCCCTGACAACATTGGGTGGACCACACCTTGAGGGGGGACTGCTTAGACATGCATAACTCTGGTCTCAACTTAATTCTTAACCTCCCTTTAGGACCCCAAACATAGATTTGGGAGAATCACTAAATCTCTTTGCCCCTCTTCTCAATGTGGCCACATTGAATAAATCTGCTTTTCATTTTCACTATTAATTTGGCTGTTCTAATAGACATACGGCCAAACCTGGCTTACTGAGGCACAGAGTGTTGTCACCACAAGTCCTATTACAACAGTACCCCTCATCAAGCATCAAATGTGACAGGGGCAGGGACTGCTTTATTTTGTTTCTGTCTTCCTGAAAATCAGATTTTGGAAATCAATCCAGACCTCCCCAGCACATTTACTCACTGGATGCACCACTCCTGCCTGGGGTCACCAGATTCCTACAGCCTGAGGCCCAGACCTTAACACACCAGGGGCTCTAGCACGGTGAGGGGAGTATCTGTAGATTGCTAAGGCCAGTGCTGTACTGGAATCCTAGCAGTTCCTTCCAAATGGCCCTGGCTTTCCCAGGGTAATCAGGGAGTGCTAACAACCAGACATTCAGAAAGTCCAGGATCAGCATACTGTTACCACATAAAGATCCCAAGGAGGGCCTCAAGTCTAAGGCTCTGCCTTGTCTCAGCCCCTGTAAAGTTACTATGTTCCTGCTCTCACCAGTTGGACCCTATTCATCCCCCTCCCAGTTCAATTCCCAACAAGGCAGCTTGCTGAGCTTCCAGTTTACCGTACTTTGCTCATGGCCCAGGACATCAGTGGGTGGGGACATTTGTTGCCAACCCTGATGACCTCATCAAGGAGAAGAGAATGAACTGCTTACTGCAAGTTGTCATCTGAGTGACACACACACACACACACACACACACACACACACTTTCAAAAATTGTTTTAAAGGTTAATGCAAGGAGCTGGGTGTGGCACACATCTGTCATCACAGCCCTTAGAAAGCAGAGGCAGGAAGAATGCAAGTTACAGGTCAGCAGCTTGGTCCTTGTTTTGAAAAGAAAAGAAAGAAAAAGAGAACCAGGCTGTGGCTCAGTTGGTAGAGCAATTACCCAGAATGCATGAGGCCCTGGTTTCCATCCCCAGCACTTTATGAGAGTGGTGGTGCACAACTGCAATCCCTGCCCTTGAGAGGCAGAGGCAGAAGGATCAGAAGTTCAAGACCACCCTTGGCTAAACAGTTTGAGGACAGTCAATGCTACATCAGACTTTGCTTCAAAACAATAAAAATAAAACCAGGATGGCAAGATGGCTCAGCAAGCCCTCTGGCTTGCCACTAAGTCTGATGACCTGAGTTGAACTGCTGAGACCACATGGTGGAAAGAGAGTACTAACTCCCTCAATTGTCCTCTGACCTCCACATGGACGCTGTGGCACATGTTTGCCGCACAGACACAAACATTTAGATTATAAATATTCTCCAGAATTGTATATGTTGAGGGCTTGGTCCCTGGTGCATCAGTGTTCAGTGAGGAAGGGTGTTGACTGTAACTGGATCATGAGTGCTCTGGACTCACAAGAAAACTGACTCTCTGATGGATTCACAGCTCAATGGGCTGCTGGGGGCAGTGGAAACTTAGATGTGGCAACAAAGAAGCAGGTCACTGGTGAAGGGGCTATCTCTGTCTGTCTGTCTGTCTGTCTGTCTATCCATCTATCTATCATCTATCTATTACCATCTATCCATTCCTATCTCTATCTTTCTGTTTCTCTGTATCTTCCCCTTCCCTCCCTCCTTCCTCCTCTTTCTTCTCTATCTCTCCTCGCTCCTTCCTTCCTTCTCTCCTCCCTGTACACTCTCTTCTTCCTCCTTTCCTCTCACCCTCTCTCTCCTTCCTCCTCCCTCTCTCATCCTTCCTCCTTCTCTTCTCTCTCTCCTTCGCCTTCCTCCTCCTACTCTTTCTTCTCTGCCTCTTCTCCTCCCTCTCTCCTCATCTCTATTTCCTCCTCTCTCCTCCATAACTCTCTCTCCCTGTCTCATCACCTCTGTCCTCCTCTCTCCCTTTCCTCCATCTTCCCTTTCCTATGGACCCCATGAGATGAGCAGTCTGCTCTGCCTCATCACAAGCCAGGGACTCGACTTTGGAAACCAAGAGCCCCAAACAACCCTTTCTGCCTTCTAAGTTAACTATCTCACACGTACTTAAAAGGTAGCACCCCAACCACCCACCATTACCACCTCACCACACCACCACCACTTCCATGAGGCTTGGAATGAACATGGCTGGGGCTGGGTCCCTAGACAAACAGCATTTCTCCAGGGATCCCAGCACCATGGTATATGAGAGTGGGGTCACTCGGGGACAGCTGGATATGGTGGGGCAGGCCTGTCACCCAGTACTTGGGAATAATAAGGCAAGAGGATGGTAAGTTTCAGGCAAGCCTAGGCTACAAAGCGACACCCTGGGAAGGGGACAAAGAGGAAGAGTAGAAGGAGAAAGGAGAAGGCAAGGGAGAAAGAGGGAAGAGAGGGAGCATGGGAAAGGAAAGAAATAAAGAAAAACACAAGCTGGGTAATGGTACATGCCTTTAATCCCAGCACTCGGGAGGCAGAGACAGATGCTGTGAGTTCGAGGCCAGCCTGGTCTACAGAATGAGTGCCAGGACAGCCAGGGCTACACAGAGAAACTGTCCTGAAAAAACAAAAAGAAAAGGGAAAACACAATAACTATACGCTTAAGATTTGTGGTTATGTACACATGTTTTTGGAGGAGGGGGGGTGAGACAGAGTCTCCTTATGGCCCAGATGTCCTCACACCCACTGTCTAACTGTGACTACCCTTAAGCTCCTGCCTCTCTTGCCTCCACCTTCCACGTGTTGAGAGATTACAGGCACACACCACCACTCCCAGCATGAGCTAATGTATTTTGATATATGTCATAACTCATGACATCATTGCCTCAATCATGATAAAGAACATAGTCATTCCTCCCCCAAAATGTTCTCGTGTCCCTTTGAAGCCCCTCCTTCTCTCCTAACAGAAGCAATCTTGATGTGCAGCACTTGGGGTCAGAAATCTTAGGGTCCCATACTATAAAATACCACAAGAAAGTTGAGAAGGAGGAGAAAGATACAGCTTGGATAAACCTTGAAGGCATTAAAGTGAGTGAAAAAAGACAAGACAAATACTGCCATGATTCCAAAGACAGGAGGTCCCTAGAGCAGTGAAAGGACAGAAGGCCTGGAGACATGGCTCAGTGGGACAAGAGTTTGCTGTGCAGGACTGAGGGCCTGAGTTTACACCTGTCCGTGACTCTAGACCCGACACCTTCACAACACACATTCAGGCAAAACACCAATGCACATAAAGTAAGAATCAATACATTATTAAAAAACAATGAGGGCCTGAAGGGTCCCCACTGCCGAAATAAGAAAGCCAGGCACGCCAACATACACCTGTCATCCCAGCTCTGGAGAGATGCAGAGAACAGCAGGGTCCCTAGGGCCTGCTGGCCGGCCAGACTAGCTGAATCAGTGAGTTCTGGATTCAGTGTGAGACCCTGTGTTAAAACAAAACACTAGATGAAGAGCAATTGAGGAAGAAATCTGATGCCTGACATCAACTTCTGACCTACACATGCATGTATGTGCCCATGGACCTGCATGCGCGCGCGCGCGCGCACACACACACACACACACACACACACACACACACACACGGACTAGAGATTGCCAGAGCTTGGCAGGGAAGAGGGAGAACTGGGGAGTTAATGTTTAATGATTATAGTTTGAATTGTGCAAGACGAAAACATTCTATAAACTGGGGCACGGCTATGCGAATAAATTAGGAATGCCAAACTGTTCGTTTAAAATAGTTAAGGTGGCTAACTTCTACATGTAGTTCAACACAATTATGTGTTTCAATTAACAAAAATTACCCAAAGCTAGGTAGAGATAACAGGAGAGATGAATAAGTTATGCTGTCTGGTGTGGGTGGATCAAAGAGTTTTAAAAAAACAAAAGCAAAATGCAGGGAGACACTGATGGCCCCATTTCTAATTTATGTAATGGAAAACCACCAACATAGTTTAGTTTTGGGTAATGGCAGAGGCAGCCTCATCAAACTCACAGATGCTAACGATAAGTTCCAGGCAAAATATAAAAACACTACCTGAGTTGGGTGACATGCAGCATGCCAGGAAATAGAGCTATAAGGGAAGCTGAGGCAGGAGAATGGCAAGTTCCAGGAGAGACTGAACTATAGAATGAGTTCAGTGGTAGAGAACCTGCCTGGAATCCACTAGTAAGGAGCTAGGGCATGGCTAAATGTGAACACTTGCTTAGTGTACAGGAAACCCTGGAATCAATTCCCAGCATCACTAATAATAATAACTATTATTTTTGAAAGAAATATAGTACCTAGAAATCTTAGTCCTTATGAAACTTTTTAAATTTAATTAATAAATTAATTAGAGATAGAATCTTGCAACGTAACCCTGGCTAGTCTGAAATTTATTATGGAGGCCACGATGGCCTCAAACTCTCAGTCTTTCTGCCTCAGCCTCCCAAAAGCAAGAGGCTATTTAAAGTTAAACCAGTTCATCCCGGGGGGCTTGGTTAGCTCAGTTGTAGAGATCATACTTGCCATGCACCAGGTTCTAAGTTTCATCCCCAATAACACACACACACACACACACACACACACACACACACACACACATACACACACACACATTTCCCAGAACCCACATAAAACCTGGGCATGACAACATGCACCTGTAATTCTAGCACTGGGGATCAGAAACGGGCATATCTCAGGGTTAGCCAGCTGGCCAAACTAGACAAATTGGTAAGCTCCATGTTCACTGAAAGACTTTGTCTCAAAAAAAAAAAAAAAGTGCAAAGCAATAAAGGAATTCACCTGAAGCTGACCTCTGACTTCCACATGCATGCGCGTGCGCACGCGCGCGCGCGCGCGCACACACACACACACACACACACACACACACAGAGCTATATATGTATATATACATATTCCACTGCCACATATGGCTAGCAGCCACTATGCCTGCCAATGCTGATAAGAAGTTTCTATCATCACACAACACGGTACTAGATAAGACTGCTCTAGAATGACCAGAGCCCTGAAGGAGCCAAATGAAGATTCATATACTTATAATCCAGCACTCAGGAGGCTGAAGCAGGAAAATCATGAGTTACAGGCTAGCATTAGCTACACAATAAGACCCTGTCTCCTAAAAAGGGAGAGGAGGGAAGGAGAGGGGAGGAGAAAATGGAGAGAGCAGGGAAGCAGAGGGGAGGTCCATTTTATGTTTTACATAGTTTACCATTGTGTAAGAACGTAGAGGGCAATCAAGATAGCTCTGCAGGTAAAGGTGCTTGCTGCCAAGTCTGATGTCCTGAGTTCAACCCCTAGGACCCACATGATGGAAGGAGAAAACTGACTCTGAAAAGTTCAGCTAGAGAGAAGGCTGCAGCATACTTGCTCCCAGACACAGTAAAACAAAAAAATTTTTAAAACTAAAAATGTATAAAGCCTGAGTAACTTTTAGGACAATGTCAAAATGGTCTCTCACACATTCACATAGGATTAGAGTACCAGAGGATGAGAGTGAAAAATGACCAAGGGGATGTGGCTCAGTTGGTACCACGCTCGCAAGCATGGAAGGCAAAGTTCCATCCCCAGGCTAAATAAAGGCAGCTGAGGTGGTGCCTCATTATCCAGAACTTGGGAGGTAGAGGCAGGAGAATCAGAAATGTAGAAACCAGCCTCAATCACATGAAAACCTATCTCAAAAAATGAAATAAAATAAAATGAAAAGGCTGGGAGATTGCTCAATGGGTAAAGCTCTTAGTGCAATAACATAGCCCTCGGGTTTGGATCCCCATACCCATAGAAAGCAAATGTGTGAGTAGGTGTCTGTAATTTCAGCACTACTTTATTAAGACAGGAGGTTCTGTGGAAGCTGACATACTCATTCAACAATGGGACACCCGGCCTCAGTCATGGAAGGCAAGAGTTGTCCTTTGATCTTTACAGATGCATGACTGGGAGAAGAGAAAAGAACTCTTGATAGCATTGACCCAGGACCTACCCTTTCCTGGTCCATCTCATTTAAATCCTTACTGGGGGCCTGCCTGTGAGGTCCATGTTACCCAGCTTCTCCTAGGAAACAGGCTGTGGTTCTGAAACCAAGAAATAGAGGGAGCAACACATTCACAGCATACAGAACATCCCACAGCACAGGAGGACGAGAAGTTCAAAGTCACCCTCTGCTACATAGCACTCACATAACAGCCAGGTGTGGCAATGTGTGCTGTATCCTAGTGTAGGGGAACAGGAGACTCCCTAGACCCCACTGGTGAACCAATCTAGGTGAATTGGAGAGCTCCAGGTAAATGAGAGAGCCGCACTTAAAAAAAAAAGGGGGGGGGGGTGGAGAATATCTGAGGAAAATACCCAGTGTTTACCTCTGGGCTCTACATGTCTATGTGTGTGTGTGTGTGTGTGTGTGTGTAGGCAAACAAAATTAATTTTTGAAGAAATAAGAAAAAAACAAAGGTTTGTTTGGTTGGTTTGGTTGCTTGCTTGTTTTTACTAATTTGTTTGTTTATTGGCACTAGTGGGCCACAGCATTTATGTAGCGGTCAGAGAAGAATCCATTCTCTCCTTCCACCATGTGGACTCTGGGGATCAGACTCAATTGTCAGGCTTGGCAATAAACTGCTTTATCTGCTGAGCCATCTCAATGACCCTGTTTCTTTGTTTTGAGAGAGGGTCTCTCTAGCTCAGACTGGCCTCAAAGCTGAGATCCTCCTGCCTCAGCATCTCCAGCACTGTGATAACATATGTGCCACCATGGCCTGCTGAAAAGTAAATACTCTTCTTCATGTTTGTGCCCTACACTAACGACTTCCGTGACACTTTCCCACTAAAGCCCATCCCAGTGCAGATTCCTTGCCCAGGGTTCATGGCCCTTAACAGAGCATCTATCTGTACCTGCTTCCAAGAATCTCAGCCTTCTTATTCACCTCCTCTCAGCTACTCCAGCTCCAATCCAGGCTGTTTTCTTTCCTTTATCCTCAAATCATGCTTGTCTTTGATCTGCTGCCACCTCCCCTGAGGACTCTCACCCACTCAGAAGCTATATTCAGCGCATCCACACCATGAATTTCCAGATTTCTCTGTCAAGACCAAATCTATGTGTCCAACATCACCTCATCATTTCTTGTCCAGACACGTCCCCTAAGTCATCCCACCACTACACTTGCTTTCTTTTCTACTCATGGCTGCTGGGCCTAGAATCTCTCATCTACCCCCACCTTCAAGAACAGGAG
Source organism: Peromyscus eremicus (assembly GCF_949786415.1). Lineage (NCBI taxonomy): Eukaryota > Metazoa > Chordata > Mammalia > Rodentia > Cricetidae > Peromyscus > Peromyscus eremicus. Next base: position 43,156,625 of record NC_081438.1, on the reverse strand, counting down.
TGCCACAAACCCACCCAGTCATAAACTGGAATTTCTCATAGTCTCAGGCAAAGCACACCTAACAGAAAGCAAATTAACACAATAATAATGGGAGCCTGTGTTGCCCGTTTATGTGTTTACTATACTGTATATATCTGGGGTGGGTGTAGGCATGGAACAAGGGCTGTGTGCTAAGCAAGCACCTTACCACGTAGCAACATCCCAGAACTCTAATCTCAGTTTTTTAATGATTTATTTATTTGCTCAATTCTTTATAATTTATTTATTGTGCATTTATGCATGGATACATGCCATGGAGTGTGTGTGGAGATCAAAGGACAGTCTTCAGGAGTCCATTCTCTCCTTCTACAATGTGAGCCCCAGGGATCCAACCCAGGGCTTCAGGATGAGCAGCAAGCACTTTTACCCACTGCTGAGCCATTGCATAGGTCCTCTATTCTCATATTCTCTTCCTCCGTCTCCCCCAGCCCCAAGCGCACATGCGTGTGCATGTGTGCGTGTGTATTTGTGCATTTGTTCAAACTTGCCACCCCCCTGCCTCATCCTCCCAAGGCATGCACCCACACACCTAGTTTATAAGTTTTTAAGAGTTTTGTTTTGTTTGATTTTGTTTTGTTTAAGAGTTTTGCTGTTATGGGGGGGGTTGTTTTGTTGTTGTTTTTGTTTTTTGTTTGTTTGTTTGTTCTGAGATAGAATCTCCTCTATCCCAGACTGGCCTCCCTATACAGCCAAAGGTGATCTTGAACTTCTCATCCTGCTCTCATATTCTGAGTGCTGAGACAGAGGCATGCACCACCCTGCCTGGAGTGGAACCCAGGGCTTTGTGTATGCGAGGCAAGCCCTCTGCCAACTAAGCTATATCCCCAGCCCAACCGCTCTTGCTTAAAGTCTCTATATTAAAACAAAAAGCCACATGGAATTACTATTCATATTACAAATGGACTCACCTACTGCCAAATGTCCCAGGGTGCCTCTAGGTCATTAAGGACACATGACTGTTGTTTATTTTCAAAAGAGGCTTTCCTTTCCTCCCTTAGCAAACCAGCATCTGCATGGAGAGCAACATGGCCATAAAAACAAACATAGTAAAACAAAATCAAGTTCCATCCTGGCACTGCTGGTTCAAGAGGAGATGGCAGGCGGCTACTGTTGTAATCATTTAGGTTTGATTTGGTTTTAGATTGTGTGTGTGTGTGTGTGTGTGTGTGTGTGTGTGTGTATGTGTGTGTGTATGTGTGTGTGTATATATATGTGTGTGTGTATATGTGTGTGCGTATATGTGTGTGTGTGTGGTACTAGAACCCATAAACTCATTCATTCTAGATAAGCATCCTGGCACTGAGTCATGCCCCCAGCCCCTCATTAGGAGGTGCTAGGCAGGAGCTCTACCACTGAGCTATATCCACAACCTCTTTTATTGCTTATTTTGAGAAAATGTCTCACTAAATTTCCTACGCTAGCCTTGGGCTTGTGATCCTCCTGCCTCTGGCTCCAAAGTACCTGGGAGAGAACGCCTGTTGTACCATGCCTGGGGCAGTTGCTACCTTTTGTTCTGCTTTTACTAAAGATTTATTTTATTTTTAATTATATATACATAGCTATGTACACATAAGTGCAAGTGGATGAAAAATCTAGAGGAAGGCTTCAAATTCCCTGGAGCTGGAGTTCCAGGAGATTGTGAACCAACTGAGTGATGCTGGGAGGCAGATCCTCCACAGGAGCAGCCTCTGCTCTTAACGGGTGAGCCATTTCTCCAGCCCCAGGTTTCCCATGTTCTAAAAACAGAGAAGCATCTATGCTGCCTCTGACCCTGTATTGAGGGAAGGAAACAGAGAGGAGAGTTGCAATGAAGGACGCCAATATGTGGGTGACCCTCCAGATATCATAGACTTTGTGGGAACACCCTGTGGAGACAGCAACAGCAGTGGGCACAGGGCACATGTCTTTCTTCTAGGTTGGATAGGTGGGCTGAGGATCCTTGCCAAAGATATAGCTCAAAAAGTGGGTTCCCAGTGAAAATCTCTCATTCTCTTAATGGTCCATATGTGATACTCACTGATGGCGGCAGCAAGGAAGACACTGGCCGACTCTGGCCCCCCTACATCAGTCCAATAGCAGCTCATAGCTCAAACCTATCTATCCCTTCTGATCAAGTACCTGAGGGCTTCTTATGGCTTTTGGCCTGTCAGTTAAGGTCTCCACGGTTGCCTAGCTCTTCCTACCACTCCACCTAGCCCCACTAATCTCCTTGACTCTGTGGTCCTCAGCCTAGGCCCACAGATTCCCAAGATCCATTAACTTCAGAAAAAGCACCTTGTGCAGTCCTATGATGCCAGGCCTTTGCCTGGGCTGTTACTTCCATCTGAGTCCTTCAGTTACCATTCCCACTATCTGATGCCAGGCCCAGCTGACCTTGCATGTGAGAAGTTTGCCTGCAACTGCTTCTAAGAAGCCTCCAGGATTCCCACGCTGGCTCAACGGACTCATCATCTCCAGGGACTACAATGTCTCTGCTGGGCCAGGATTACTCTGCCTTGCAACTACTTGCCCAGACACGGGTCTCTTCCCATAGGATAGGGCTATCTAAGAAAGTAGTAAACACATCCAATTCCTACCACGATGGTTAATCTTGGTTGTCAACTTGATCAGATTATGGAGTCAGCTAAGAGATATGCCTCTTAGGATCAGCTGAAGGTATCCCCTGAGAGAATTAACTGAAGCACAAGGACCCTCCCCCAGTGTGAGCAGCATCTTCTAGTGGCAGCTTAGATATAAAGAGATCCGAGAAGAAAACAGGGCTTCTTTTGCCTGCTTGTCTTCACTGGCTGCTGGCGAGTACATCTGATTTATTCCTGCTACTGCTGCCACCATCCTATGCTAACACTAGAACCTATATCCTTTGGCTTTCCACTACGGTCTAAAGACTCTAAGAATCCTTCAGGCCTTCAGTGACAAAGTGAGGCACCCAACCTCTGGGACTGAGCAGCTACTGGGTTCTCACCCTCTCCAGAGTGTAGGTAGCCACTACTGGACCGCCCAGTGTAGGGACCTAACAAATCCCTTCTGTAATATAGACTCATTCTATCAGTTCTGTTCCTCTAGAGCAGCGGTTCTCAACATGTGGGTCACAACCTCCACAGGGATTCCCATATCAGATATTTACATTACAATTCATAACAGCAGCAAAATCAGTTATGAAGCAGCAATGAAATACTTTTATGGTTGGGGGTCACGACAACATGAGGAACTGTACTGAAGATCAGAGCATTAAGAAAGTTGTGAACTGCCACTCCAGAGAACCCTGACTAACAAGTGTCTAAGAAAAGTGTTTAAGAAAACACAGAAAAATCTTAAAATGCTCTGCTTCTGAGTGTGAGGTCCAGGGACCTCTGAGTAAACCCTTCTGGCCTCTACCTATGTCTCCAGAAAGTCACAGCTGAGATGTCCATTGAGGACTGGTTGCTTCTATCATCTTGTAGATCGCTGATGAAACTGAGGCACAGAATCAGCCAAGATCATAAAGGAGGAAGTAGAAAACAGAACCGGAAGGTGAGCCTACCTGTTTTACAAACCTGTACCCAACTTGAGCCTCATCTCAACATCCAGCCTGATCTCTACTTAAGGTGTATTCAGAAGTACCTACATGACTGGCATCATTGCTTTGGTACCTACCATGTACCAGGTACGGGTCTGTATACTGGAGTCTCCACAGGAACTGAGCAAACTGTATTGCTAACTCAGGAGTTCATGAGTTTAAAAGGGTGGGGGAGAGATGCATAGAATATTTTGTTAATCAGTTTGTTTCATTGTATCAGGCAGAAACTAGTCCTGTGGAGAGAAGAATAAGGCAGGGAGGGGAACGTGAAGAGGGATCCAGAGGAACCCAGAGGCTGCATTTGAAAGGCCGAGGTCAGAAGAGATACCCCGGTCAGTAAAGTGGAGGCCACAAGCAGGAGAGCCTGAGTTTCATCTCCAGAAACCACTTTTTAAAAAGAAAGCCAGACCAGGGATGTGCACTTGTGATCCCAGAACATGGGAGGCAAAGGCAAAGAAGGACCCCTGGGGCTTGCTGGCCAGCCAGCCTAGCCTAATTGGCAAGCACCAGGTCCCAGTGAGAGGCCCTATCTCAAAAAAGGTAGATGGCTCCTGAGGAAGGACACTTGAGCTTGTCCTCTGCCCTCCACGTATGCTCACAGTGACACACACACACAAAGAAAAGAGAAAAGAAAGGAAAGAGAGGAAAGGAGAAAGAAAAAAACAGACAGACAGACAATGGTCAGGAAAGTCCCCTTGAGAAGGCAACATTTTAAGTGCAGGAGGCAAAGAGGAGAAACAGGTCGTTCTAGCCAGAGTCAACAGCCAGTCTAAAGACCCTGAGTCAGGGCCACGCACTGGATTCAAGACACAGAGAAGGTGACATGGCCACAACAGAGGGAATACTGGTTAGAAGTGAGGGCAGGCAAGGGTCAGCCATCTATGCAGAACTGTCCTCACCCATCTCTCAGCCAGAGACCTGTATCTCTTGCTTCCATCACTGTCTGGGTCCCCTGTCATCTCCCAGAAGTCCAGGCCCTCTGCCTTACCCTAGAAGTAAGCCCATTACACCTGCCACAATTATATAGCAGAACCAGGGTCAAAACGTACCTGCCACCAATTTAGACAGGCAATGACCCAGCACAGATTCCAAGCTCAGGAAAGACTCATAGTGGGCACACACCTTTAAAGCCACTATTAAGGAAACTGAGGCAAGCAGATCTCTGTGAATTAAAGGCCAGCCTGGTCTACATAGAGAGTTACAGGCCAGCCAGGGCTACATAGTGAGATTCTACTTCAAAATTAATTAATTTTGGATCTCAGGGTTTTTTTTAACCCCCCAGCTACTGGGGAAGCCAGGGCAGATGAACGCCTCAGTCTGCGGTAGGGGTGGTGAAGGCGACCAGACCCGCTCACCAGCTCTTGCCCACATGAGGTACAGGGAGGGGGAACAAATTTAATCTCCACCACCTGGAGGGAGAGTAGCCACTGTCCGGTAGCTGCTCCATCCTCAGAAGCCTGGCTTCTGTGGTTTCTCCTCCAGGCTCAGCATCTTTGTATCTCAGGCTCCTGCAACCTGCCACCCTGCTCTATGTATTGCCTGGCCTTTATCAACCCCTACCTCCATACCAACAGAGTTCTTCCCCTGGCTAATTCCTTCTCCCTACCCCTGGGCAAAAGGGAAATCTGGACCCCTCTAGGAAGTTCCTGTGGGTATCCTCATCATGTACAAAGAGAAGATGTCTTGCCCTGGTAGGGGGAAAAAGGCGTAGTCCTGTCTTCCTCTTTTTAGGGTTCATCAACACATACACAGAATTACAAAGCAAAAAGTTCCAACCACACATCCTTTCTGGGGTAAGGACCTTCCACGGGTCTGCTGTGTTAGTCTTCAGGTCCTTGAGGACCTTGAGTCTCTTTGTCTGATCCTTTTAGTACTCGCTTTCTCACTCACTCTGTTTCAGCCACACCAACCTCCTTGCTGTGCCTCTAGCATAAACCAAGCTTGTGGTGGCCTCAGGGCCTTTACACCTGTTGGTCCTTCTGCCTAGAATGCTCTTCATCCACATGATTATATGGCTGCCTCCGCATCCTTTAGACCTCATCCTTTTTCCTGTCCCTTCCCCCCAAGAACACAGGTTTCCCAATGCCATCCAATACAGCATTGGATACAAATCACACAAGCAGTGATGGAAGGGAGTTAAAGCCAAAAACAGGGCAAATGGGGACACCAGGATGTGGATGGCAGAGAAAAATCCCTTTTTAGACAGTCATGGAACCTTGGACCAAAAGTATGGCTTCAGGAGCCCAAAAGGAGCTGAATGCTAGCCACTCTGGTGGTAGCATCACACTAAGAAAGATACAGAGTCCAGACTGAGGAGGAGAAAGGCTTCTTTTAGTTCCTTTGATAGGAGCAGCCACTCTGTCTGAGATGGCTATTAAAAAGGGACCAAAGAGGACCTAGAGAAGGTCTGAAGGAGGCAGGAGGACTGCTTCTCAGGTAAAGGTACTTGCCACCAAACTTGACCCAATTCAGTCCCTAGGACCCACATGGTAGAAGAAGAAAAAACTGACTCCTACAAGTTACACACACACACACACACACACACACACACAGAGAGAGAGGGGGGGGGGGAGGGAAGGGAGGGACGAAGGGAGGGAGGGAGGAAGGGACGAAGGGAGGGAGGGAGGGAGGGACGAAGGGAGGGAGGGAGGGAGGGACAAAGGGAGGGAGGGAGGGAGGGAGGGAGGGAGGGAGGGAGAGAGAGAGAGAGAAAGAGAGAGAGAGAGAGAGACTCACTATGAATAAAGTAAAAATGCTGTAAAAGGACTAAGGAGGGGAAGGATAGGTACATATGGGAGGAAGACTCCTGTCCATGAATTACCCAAGTGGGGCATGCAAAGTCAGTTTTTTTACTTATTTTTTAATTTAAATGTTGATTTTGTAATGCTGGGGACGTTACCTAGGACCTCACACATGCTAGGCAAGAGTTCTGCCTTGACCTGGGTCTCCAGACACCACCTAGCCTTCCTTGTATTTTTTTTTTAATTTTTATTTATTCATGTGGGAGTGTGTGTGGGTATGGGTACATGATTGCCATAGTATGAAGGTCAGAGGACAACTTGCAAGAGTTGTCTGTAAATTCTGTAGATCAACCTCAGGTCATCAGGCTTAGCAGCAAAAGGCCTTTACCTAATGGCTCACCATATTGCTTGACAGCCTTCCTTGGCTCTTGGCTCCCCACCAACTCCCTGCCCTGTCTTCCAGCCAGCTCCCATCTTGTTCCTCCAAAGCCTGCCATATGTCATTCTTCCACCAGCTCAGAATTGGAGGTATGACAAGAGGCAAGTACCAGAAACAGATGCTGACTTGAATGTAACCCTGATCCCCTCATGCCAGCCACACACATCAATAGCTACCCCAGCCCATCTAGTCCATCCAAGATCCACTGAATTCTCACCCACCCAAACCTCCATTTGATACAGTCCCATCATCTGAACCAGATTAGTCACCTCTATTCTGGTCTCCTGGCTCCTGCACTCATAAGCACCATACACACCCAGCAGTTTGTTCTCTGGGGTCAGAATAGCCTCTAAATTCCCTGTTGAGGCCTAGCCATCCTGCTATTCTATAGACATCAAGGATTTTGTTTGTTTGTTTTTAAATTGAGAGAGAGAGAGAGAGAGACAGACAGACAGACAGACAGACAGAGAGACAGAGAGACAGAGACAGAGAGAGACAGAGAGAAAGAGAGACAGAGACAGAGAGAGAACCACAAGAACATGATTGCAGTGCCTGAAGAGGGCAGAAGAGAGCATCAAATTCCCATAGTTAAGAGTTAGGTCAGCCACCTGATGGGAGATGCTGGGATCTGAGCTCAGGTCCTCTGCAAGCAAGAACAAGTGCTCTTACCAATGATCCATCTCTCCAGCCCCCAAGGATCTCAGTGTTCTTTCATATCTCTGCTAATTACTCCTCCAAGCACCTAGCAGTGTGCTTAGAGACTTGTACATGCTGGTCCTTTGGTTTGGAATACTGTTTCTCTGCCCAATGAACACAGCTATCTATCTTTAGCTAAATCACTGTCACCCACCCAGGATACCTTCTCTGATTCTCCCTGGGCCAAGCCACGTCACTGTACTCAGTTCTGCCCTGAGGCATGAACTCTGCAATATAACGGACTCATTTCATCAGGCACTGATTACTAGCCAGGCATAGTCCTCAGTTCTTTAACTATATGGGTGTTTGAATGGTGTCATTCCCATTTTACAGCTGGGAAAAAATGAAGTAAACCCACTAATCCGAGGGTTGCAGCACTCAAACAGGAGGTAGGTGCAAGCCCAGACAGTAAAATGAGGCAACCTGGGGCACCCAAGTCACAGAGGAGCATCCCCACTGCAATGATTTCTTGTGTCACCCCAGGAGTGGGAGGATGAGATCTTTACTCACGCTCCTGGTCATCTTTAGTAAGCCCGAGGCTCCTTCACCAAATGTTCACTGGCTCCCAGGCACCGTGCCAACTAAATGCTTCCCCCGCCCACAGCCAATGGCCTTGGGTTTAGAGGTGGATATTATTCTGCTTATCTCCGAGTGGAGCATGGAGGCCACCTCCAGGCCCTCAGGAGTGTAAAGGGCACTGAGATTTGTCAGGCATATCCCCAGCTGTGGACTCATTAACACTCTCAGGGAAAGATACTACAGACCCATTTCCCAAATGGGCAAATGGTAACTCAGAACTCTTTCCTGCATCCACAAGCTCCCAGTTTATATCTATTGCCTCTTCTCTCCTTGACTCCTGGAAACAATCCCTTTTGGGAATGTGAGAAGGGAGGCAGAGAAGATCCCCAATATTCCCTCAACCTTGCTGAACTTCAGGGAAGGCCCCAGGCAGGCTGAGTGATACTCTGGGAACTCCACCCAAACAGCATCGATGGCTGGGAGGGGGCCAGCTGTAAGGCTAGGGGGCGTCCAAGGCAACTTCATCCAAATAATTGGTCCAGGTCACCCCAGTGGAGGCCACACTGGTGTTAAGACCCTGGCTGGGCTCAGACTGCAGTCTTAGGGATCCCTGTCTCCCCATATCCCAGGCAGCTCATAGGTTTTACAAGCCAGGCTGGGTCCTAAGAGCCTCCCCTTACCTCCACACTCTTCTTCAAGGTGGGAGGACTGAAAGTTCAAGGCCTGCCAGGCTTACAGAACGAGTTCAAGGCCAACATAAATGAATTAGTGAGACTCTTGTCCCAAAATAAAACATAAGGGCTGGGTGGATGGTTGCTCAGTGGTAAAGTGCTGTGCAAGCATGAGAACCTGTGTTCAGATCGCCAGCACCCAGTAAAAACTGGGCACCGTGATATGTGCCTGTAACTTCGGTGGGGAGTGTGCACGGGGCGGGGGAGAGGCAGGTGGCTTGCCAAAACAGACCCTGTCTCAGACAACAAGGTGGAGAGTGATTGAGAAAGGCATTATCGTTCAACCTCTGGCCTCCACACACTTGAGCTCACACACACACATGCATGCACACACATGTACACCACATGTGAGCATACATACATAAAGGAAAGAAGCAACCAAAGCGTTTCAGTGGTGGAGTGCTCCCCTAGCATGAGACCCTAGATTCAACCTAGTCCTAAAGAAAAAACAATAAAGACCCTTCCATACCCCCAGAGCCCAAGTCCATCTCCACACAGGCCTTCCCTCGTGCCCCACTTCCAGACATGCATGAACACAATTCTTCTGGGAGTAAATAGACAATTTCTAACTTCTTATCACTTTACACATCTTCCATCAGGGGTCCAGCCAGCTGCCTCTGCCCGAGAGTCTTTTCAACCTTCCCCCACACACTGGCTGCAGGATCCTCCTCTCAAGACACCATCAGACAGCTGTTACTTGCTGGCTTAAGCATCCCTCGTACCCAGTCCTGAGAATGAAACTGTGGGCTCCTCATTGTCGCCCTTGTCTACCACTCTCTACCTCCTTTCTTCCTTGTATACACTTCGGATCCATCAGCCTCTTTTCTGGTCTGCAAACA